>NC_061121.1:165981423-166028595 GCF_002878395.1 Capsicum annuum
ACTATTTCCTTATTATGAATTTATAATTGATATTGGAAATTCTATATACCTACTATGGGTTGATGTCACAAGTACCTTTAAATAAGAGTTGGATGGCAATTGAGAAATGTTGATATTGAAGTTGCACTGAGTCTTGGTATTTTTCGGATGGTTTTGATAAGTTAAATTGTTGAAAATATTATGTATTGAGTCTTCATATCCTTGTCCAAATGTCGAGTCGGTTATGGTTCAACGCATTGATACCTTGTTGATATTGAGGAAGATTAAAATGTTTTGAGCTAAAATGTGTTAAATTAGGAATCCACAAATTGATATGATTTGATAAATGAGAAAGAGATTTGATTTGGTCTTTATAATAGACCCTTGTGATGTTGTGGTGGATTTTTTAACGTGTTCTAAGATTGTTGGGGAGTAGTACTTAGCACCGAAAGGGAAATTTGGTATTTCCCCAAACCTATGTGCCACCGTAGGGTTGTCTGATGATGATATTATTGGCCAGAGAACCCAATTGTGATTGTTGCAGTTTTAAGGTCGTACTCCCTTGCAAAGAGTATGACTCTCCCGCCAACGAGAGTTTTAAACGTTGTTATTCCACGTAGCTCACGTGGGGTTGTCGGTTATAGGAAACTCCCCTGTCCATAAGAGTCATGTTTATTGAAATACCGAGTCACTCCGAGTTTTGATGTGGTAAGTCAAGTTGCCTATGATGATCTATAATGATTTATGAGGTTTTTCTCCTACATTTCCTATCTAAGATGTTATGAGTTGCATGATTCAATGTCACTTAAGCCAGTGTGTCATTATGGTCCATATGTACGTTTTTACGAAATTTATGATATTATTTATATTTTGTATGCGCCCCCACATACTCAGTACGTATTTTGTGCTGACCCACATATTTTTCCATGGGCTACATTCTTTCCATGATGTAGGTTCATGTACTCAGCCGTAGTCGCGACAGTGATATCCGAGTGCCGCATCTACGTTCCTTCAATGGTAAGTCCTCATGGTTCGAGGACCAAGTTGCTAGTTTTGGTGCTGTTGTTTTGTGATCCCTTTGGTCTGTTGAGTTAGTTGGGGGTTTGTCCCAATGGCCCGTTGATTTTTCTATATAGAGGCTATGTCAGACTAGTGTATTGTTGGGTTGGTTTGTGTATAGACATTCCATATATGTACAGTCTAACGATATTCCGTGCTATGTGCGATGTGATATGATATGTACTTATATATATATATCCTTAGCGTAGCGTGTATGTTGTTGTGTTGGAACCCAAGGGTAGTGTTTTGGCTTAAAGGGTTAGCTTAAGGCTACGTGTAGCCTTGGGCACTATGTGGCATCTTGTGATAATATTTCGGGGCGTTACAGCTTAGTTGCATTCAAAATAGCAATTGCTTCTGCTTCTATACTAGTTGCATCCTTAATAGCTGCTCCTACTGTATACAATAGATCCCCCTGTTTATCTCTTAGGCAAAACGCCCAATAACTTCTCCCTGGATTTCATTGTGAAACACCATCTGTATTGTATTTTACCTATCCAGCTTTTGGTAGCTTCCATAGTACATATATAACCATAATTCTAGGTTTCAGCTTACTGAGTTAAGGCATAATGCCTCGCCAATCTCCTGAGAAGTCTAATGCAGATTTTCTTACCTTAAGTAACATCCTCAAATGCCTTGTAACATTCATTATCATCCTGTGTACCGATACTCCCTTTCTTTCGTGCTTCAGTGCATTCCTTCTTATCCAAAGCTCCCATATTATCATAGCTGGCACTGCTTTATAATAAGATTTTTTCCTTGGATTTACATCTGCATTCCACCATGTATATATTATATTTCTCAGACTCAATCCCTGTATATTAATTCCTGCAAAAGAAGAAAAATAGGACCAAGTCCTATTAGCAAAATCAGATCTCAGTAGCACATGAGCCACTGTCTTCTGTGTTGGATTCTGGCAATACCACACATTTCCACTCCCTATCTCCTAATAGTATCATCAAATGAAATCTTTCCTTTCCACATTCTCCACATAAATAAACATATTTTGAAAGGCACACCTTTTATCAAAACCTTCTTATATAACTCATTAGGATTCTCTTTATGCCTGATATAATACCATGCTGATTTGACACTAAAATTCCCCCTTGTGTCCAATGTCCATACTGTCTTGTCTTGTTGTACTTCATTCTGAGGAATATTCACATTCTGAGTTATATGATCCTCCATGTCCCGTGACAATAATTGTTGTAGTTTTTGTACATCCTATTGTCCATTCTTAATCAAATCCTTTACTTTCTGATAACTATCATCCCATTCCCTGATTACCTCCATAATTGAATATAAATCACCTACTCCACTCTAATTGTCATACTAGACATGTTTATTATCTCTCCTTATCCTCCAAAAAATTAAGTGATCAATAAGATCCCTTGCCTGTGTCATCTTCTTCTAAACTTGTGTACCACCTCCAGTTTTCCACATAACTTCTTTAGGATGTAATTTGCTACAGTACTTATTCATCATGTACTCACTCCATATAGACCTCTTAGTTTTAAAGTTCCACCAAAGTTTACAGAATAGTGTTGTTGATACATCAGATAGATTTCTAAACCTAAGACCTTCTTCCACTTTTGGAACACACATCTTAAACCAAGCCACCCAATGTCTACCTTTTCCTTCCCCTTACCATATACAAAGTCCCATTTGGCAAGAAAAAAAAAATCATACCATATACAAAGTCGCATTTGACAAGCAACGAAATAAAATAATTTTATCTTTATCAACTATATGCTTTAATTTTAGTGGATTACAATTTAATTGAAATTATTAAATTAGCCTTGTGAGTATTGCCAAAATTTATTATTCTCTCTTATATATAATTCTTTCTATCTAAATTTATAGAGTTAATTCTTATATCGTCATTTAACTATCGAATTTATTGAAGTTACTTTTCAATTTTTCTTCTATTATTTAATCATCCCAGTATTGTGAAATCATACTAAAGTCATTTTTAATTATCTTTTCTATATGATCATTCAATTATTGAAAAAGATTAACTAAAATTATTTTTAATTTTTTTATCTATAAATTATCCATATAAAATTATCCAATAATAATTTTATATTCTAGCAAAAAAAAAATATTTCCCTTTCTTAATTAGCATGTCATGCTATATAACTTTTTTTTTTTAATTTTTCATGTCACTTAGGATAAAATCTACACTAATTTTGAATATTAAAGAATTTACATCTAACTATTTAGTTTTAAATATATGCAATTTAAGTCCTAATTCATTTTGATTAAGTATTATCATCCTAACAAGAATATTCCTAGATTCAATTACTTATTAATTTGACTATAGAAAATAAAATTGTGCCATCTAATTTGATGTATCAATCGAAGATGTTAATTAAAAAACACTAATAATCCACTCATAACTTTTGTCCTAATATGAAATGGATCAAAATATTAAAGTACTTCAAAGAAGTAATTTGCATTATGTGTATTATGTGAGGTTTAATGACTCCTGTCAACTAATTATTTATTTTAAAAACACGATTTCATTTATAATAATTGTTATTCAAGTATCTATAAACGAATTATTTGATTCCTAGGGATATAAAAGTTCACTATCAAAATTAACAAGAGCATTTATTTTTACGTTTAAATTAATTAAATTGCACTGAAAATCATTCTGGTTAGAATAATAAAATCAATTTAAAATAATTTAGGATTTAAATTGCCATATAAATAAAAATTAATGGCTAGATTTGATATTTTGTAATCAAAACAAGTCTAGGTTTTATCTTACATTGCTTGAAAAATAATAAAATCAACATGTCATGACATGCCAATTAGAAATTTATCGATAGAAATAAGATTTTTTTTTTAATTTAGAATACGCAATTAAAGTTAGATGACTTTATTGAAAGAAAAAAAATTCAAAATAATTTTAGCGGGATTCTCTCAATACTTGAATGGTCATATACGGAAGATAAATTCAAAAATAACTTTTGTAGGATCTTCTCAATAGATATATGACCATAAAATGGAAGAAAAATACAAATTGACTTTAGTGGGATCTTCTCAATACTTGAGTGACAATACTACTTCAATTTATATGACTTATTTTTTTAGTCAATCCCCCACCCCCAAAAAGGACATATTTCTAGATTTTGTAACAATTTTATTTTATAATGCATGTTTAATTTTTAATGAAATAGTTTATAGTCATACAAATATTTAAAGACTTATTTTAGACCACATATTTCAAAAGTCTTTTTTTTCTTTCTTAAATTTCGTGTCAAGTCAAACTAACACGTAAAATAAGACGGAGGGAGCATTTATTTTATAGAAAAGGCATAAATACCCCTTAAACTACAACAACAACAACAACAACAACAAAAAATCCAGTGTATTCCCATATATGGGGTCTGGAGTGGGTAAAATGTACGCAGTCCATACCACTACCTTCGGAGAATTAGAAAGGTTATTTTCGATAGACCCCCAGCTCAAGACAAAGAATAGTAAACAAATTTGTAATAAAGCATTAAACAAGATGGAATAACAGAAATAAGACACCCATAAAGTAATACCCTACACTATCGAACCAAAGGCACCCCAACCCCATACCTTCCTACTAGCAACTCCAACCTATAGACATAACCCTAAGACTACTAGCCTGATTACCTCAAAGCTCTCCTAACTACTGGCTACGACCCACCTACAAGCATTAGACTTTTAACCTAATTCATGTCTTTCATACCTTCTTATCTAGGGTCATGTTCTCAGTAAGCTGTAACTGCTTTATGTCACGTCTAATCACCTCTCTCTAGTATTTCTTTGGCCTACCCCTACCCCATCTGAAACCAGCCAAAGCTAGTCTTTCACACCTACGAACTGGAGCATCTGTGTCTCTCCTCATCACATGCCCAAACCATCTCAAACTAACTTTCCGCATCTTGTCCTCCACCAAAGCTACTCCCACCTTCTCTCAGATAGTTCATTTCTAACCCTATCACCCCTAGTAAGCCCACACATCCAATGCAATATCTACATTTACGCCACCTTTAATTTTGAAATGTAAAAGTTCTTGACTGCCCAATACTCCACTTCATACAACATGACCAGGCGGACTGTCACTCTATAGAATTTTTCTTTAAGCTTGAGCAACACCTTCTTATCACATAACACTCTCGAGATGAGCCTCTACTTCATCCATCCTATCTCAATACGGTGGGATACATCTTCGTCAATATCTCTATTCCCTTAAATCATGGACCCGAGATACTTAAAACTATCCCTCTTACAAACATCCTGGGAATGCAACCTTACTACTTCACTGTTCTCCTACCTCAAGTCATTAAACTTGTATTCCATATATTCTATCTTACTCCTACTCAACTGAACCCTTTTCGACTCAATAGTTTGCCTTCAAACCTCCAATTTACATTCACACCCTCCGTATCTCATCAATCAAACTAATATTATTTGTAAAAATCATACAACAAGGCACCTCTCTGTAAATACATTACGTCAATACATCCATCACCAATGCAAACAAAAATAGGCTAAGATTCGATCCCTGATACATCCCTGTCAAGACAGGAAAATGCTTTGAGTCTCCTCCCTTTGTCCTCACCTAAGTCTTTGCTCCATCATACATGTCCTTAATCAATCTAATGTATGCCACTGGGACCCCACTCACCTCCAAGTATCTCTAAAGAACCTCCCTAGGAACTTTATAGTACGCCTTCTCCAAGTTGATGAACATCATATGTAAGTCTTTCTTCCTATCCCTATACTGCTCCACCAGTCTCCACACTAGGTGAATTACCTCTATCGTTGAGCTACCGGGCATAAATACAAACTGATTCTCCTAAATATACACCATCCTCCTCAACCTACTCTTGACCACTCTCTCCCTAATTTTTATAGTGTGACTTAACAACTTAATACTCCTATAGTTATTGGAACTCTGGATGTCACTCTTGTTCATATATAAAGGAATCATTGTACTCTATCTCCAAACCTCGAGAATTTTCACAGTCTTAAAAATATTGTTAAATAATTCAATCAACCACCTTTAAACCAGCCTCGCTAGTAAACTTCCAAATATCCACTGAAATCTTAGCAGGACCCATCGCTCTACCCCTTTGCATCCTTCGAATAGCCTCTCTAAACTCCTTCACCTTAAAACGTCTATAATAACTGAAATCACAACCCTCCTCTGAGTGTTCTAGCTCCCTTTACATAATGTCTCTATCCCCCTCATCATTCAAGAGTCTATGAAAATATGAATGCTATCTTCTCTTAATGTGAACGTTTTCCACCAACACTCTACCATCCTCCCCCATTAATGCACTTTACTTGATTGAGGTCATAAATCTTCCGTTCTTTAGCCTTAGCAAGCCTATACAACCTTTTTCCACATCTGTCTTCTCTAATCCTGTATACAAGCTCTCAAATACTACCGTAACTGTTAAATTAGCCTCCTTCATAGCTAACTTGTACTCCTTCCTATTCACCCGTTTCTCCTCTTTATCCTTAATCTCAACCAACTTAGCATATGCCCCCTTCTTAGTCTTTACTTTCTTTTTTACTTTTTCATTCCACTACTAGTCTTTCGGATGCTGTCCAGTCTGGCCCCTCAAGACACCTAACACCTCTCTAGCAGTCTCCTTGATGCAACTAGAATCCCTATCCCACATACCATCTATGTCCCCTCTACACTTCTACACCCTCATTTCTGCCACCTTCTCTCTTATTTCCAGCATATTTATGAACGTCAAGCCATCCTACTTTATTCTAGATTAACCCTCCCTACCCCTTCTCCTCTTGTCTTTATTTATACCCAATTCCATCACCAGAAGCTTGTGCTGGGTCAAAAGATTGTCAGTCAGAATGACCTTACAATCTTACACAACGCCCTATCCCCCTTCCTAAGAAGAAAAAAGTCAATTCACCTTTGAAACACCACAACCACATTTTTGTTGAGAGGTGAACTACACCTTTGAAATGCATGTTGATCTGAGGCGAAATTATACACCTTAGTGTTGTTATCCTAGCTTATTTAGCCTTGTTTAGAGGACTTCTTGTGTCCTTAATGAGTTAATGATTATATAAATGTGAATCTAAGAGTTTAAGTACTTTATAGCAATGTTTAAGGTGTATTTCAAATAAGTTTGTGCTTAATTTCATTATTTAGAGTTCATATGAGAAAACTAGTTTTACTAGCTTAAGTTAGGTGATGTTCTATTGTATTGCGATGGATTGTGATGTGTTGAAAGAGTTCCTAATAGTTATATTGTGTAATTATGTGTGTAAAAACTTGTTTATAGTGTTTAAATCACAATTAAATCAAGACAAGAATCAAAACCAAGTTAAAGATAAAAGAGGCAAAACTAGTATTCTTAGCTTAAGTTTCTAGTTTGTCGTCTTGGATGTTGTGTTGTTTTGAACTCTAATTTTTTGTTTTTAATCCTATAGGATGCTTGGGAATTTGATTATGATTATATATAAAGGATATAATATCTTCAAATAAAGTGGAAACAACTCAAAAAGTCTTGGAATGCATCAACAAAAGCACATGACGCAACTTGACTTGAACTTGACACCTGGGATGTTAAGGGCTCGTTGTGGTCCCAAGATATGGAAAAATTGCGTATGATTAAGGAACCTAAAACAGTGGGTATCCATAATAAGGGCATGTCTCATAGTTAGACTCACAAAATTATCCCCGCAATGCGGCTTAGCGCAAAAATTCAGCAGTTTTGTCCTTCTATAAATACAGCACTTGTACTTGATGTTATACACCTTGGAAAACTTTGAAAATTTGAGAGGGTCTGGAAAACAGTTCAATTAGGGTTTTTGTTCTTTAAATTTTTGCTTTTTAATGGATTTATCATGTATTCAATTATTTTAATTACGGTTATGTCTATTAGCAGCTAAAAGCCCCCTTTCTGGGGTTAAAGCCAAGAACATGATTGCTATTACTTGGAATTGAATTGGGTTTATTTATTTATCATATTTGTTAGTTTATTTACCATTTTTATCATTATTTTAAGGATTCGCAACCCTTGGGATATAGTCATTGTAATCTTTGTGAACTTGGGAGGGGGAATAAGATGATAGAACATGAGGGTAAGTAGAGTAAGGTTCTTATTCCTTTATGAAATAAGGAATTTGAATTAAAATCTAGGATAGGGATATACCAGAAGCCTTTATTGGTTCACTATGGGATGAAATATAAATGTGCTTAGTTTAGTGCAAACATCCTCGCTCAACAATATAGTTATGGGTCTAAGTTAGATAGGTGGTTAGAGGTCAGGAGACCATCTTTATAAAATCAATCCCATAAATCATCAACCAAGATAAATAACTTAACCAATGAAGTTTGAATGCATAGTATGAATGTTCGTAGTGCCTTAACCCTAGGTTTTTATCCATTGATTGTCCAAAGTCATTACTTTTACACATTATTTAATTTACTTTTAGTTATAACTCTCAAACTCTCTCTTAGTTACGTTGCACTAATTAATATCAATAGTTAAACTAGAATTGGATAGTTTTTTAACACAAGTCCCTAAAGGATCTATATTCAACTTTATTTAAGGCCACTTTACTACTTTGTGAGACCACGTACACTTGCGTATGCGCTTGGGCATAACAAGTTTTTAGCGCCATTGTCGGGGACTTATAAATTGGCAAAAATTGTTGTTTTAGTTTTACATTGTATATTAATTTGGTGCTTTACACTTGTTTTTTGGTATTGAATTTGCAGGAAGCAAGTTGAAAAATTAGTAGGCTGACATGGGATAGGGAATTAGTCAAACCAAACCACAAACCCGAGCAACTGTATCATCAATTGAGGAGAGAAACAAAACTTCTCCACCAATTCTCATAAATTCATAAGGAAGAAAACAATTCTGCTCTCATGGTTGAAGAACAACTAGCCCGCAGGACAGTTCTCAAAGTAACAATCCCACTTCCAATAAATTTGACCTCCCATTTTTAGAAACCAGCTGCTTGTGGTAATTTTGAGCCAAAACAGAACACGGTTCATCGTTTGATCAGCGGTAGACAGTATATGGGGCTTTCACATAAAGATACACAAGTTTATCTACGATACTTTTGGGAGATCGGTGAACATTCATCTCGATGGGCATGTTAATTGATTATGTAAGGCAGACACTATTCCTGTTTTCACTGTTGGGAGAAACAAAAAAGTGGTTGAATGTTGAATTGATAAATTTAATAACAGCCTAAGATGACTTAGCCTGGAAACTCCTTATCCGATTCTTTTCATCTGTCAAGACTGCGAGATTGTGCAGTGAGATTATGTGCTTCAAACCGAAGCCAGATAAGAATTTATATCATGCTTGGGAGCGATTCAAGGCTCTTCTTTGGAACTGTCCACATCATCAGCAGGCCAATGAGGTATTAGCTCACACTTTAATTGAGGCACTTAACCATAACACAAAAAATTTGCTAGATTCAACTGCAGGTGGTAAAACTTTTGAGCTAAATTATAATAAGCTTTATACTTTGTTGAACTAGATTGCACTAGGAAATCCTGAGTGGCATTCAGAATCAAGAAATTTCACAAAAAAGGTTGCAGGTGTATTGGAGGTGGACCAATTTACGTCTATCTCCGCTCAGGTTTATACACTGCAAAATTAGATAAGCAATATGATATTGGGGGTTACACAACCTGTAGCTACAGTTAATACAATTCAACAGACTACAAGTTGGTGTGAGGTTTGTGGTAATAATGGGCATTCAATGGCTATGTGTGCTATAAATCCTCAGTTTGTGATGTTTGTGGGTAATGCTCAAAGGCTAAATTATAAGAATGCCTACAATCTGAAGTGGCAGACTCAACCACCAAATCAATAATGAAATGCCTAGTAACAGTAATTTTAGTAACCACAGTGTAATATCCTAAAGTTTCTTCACTAGTTTTGTCCCAAGAATGTCAAGTATTAGCTTCTAAATTGAATGATGTTTATTCCATGAGGATTTTTTTATTTTTATTTTTTGTATGTGGGAAATTCAATAATATTTTCATCGATATAAGATTCTCTCAAATCCGATAATCGAGTAAAGAGTTATGACTATTTTAAGTTCCTAATATAAAACAACGCCAAATTGGTCAGTGGCGCACCGCGCACAATATAAAATGGCAATTGTCCTTTCTCTAATGTCCCAGTGCGATTTCTCCATGTCGCACCAAACTTCTAGGTCGCAAACGAAGTGGCAACGTGATGACTCTGCGTCACACCATTTCCCTATTTCCCAATTATCAAATTCTAGTGACACGACACGATAGCGCTGCGTCGCGCTAGGGGTCCAGGTCAAAAAATTTTCACCAATTTTAAAAGATGCATCCAAGGTTAAAAGGGTTAATTTCTCACCCCTATTTAAACCCAATAACATGTGATTTATCCATTCTTCACCAAAAATATGCTAGTTTCTCTCAATTTTCTCTCAATAACAAACTAGGGTTTCAATTGGGGATTCAATTTCAAGCAAATCTCTCCATCAATCTTTGCTAAATTAAGAACTAAGGTATGCGTTGTGTTGATTTATGGATTTCTTTCATCCATAAAGCTCAAGAACCCTATTTTAAATTATGAATCATGATTATTTTGTTATGGGTTGCTCAAGTTATATGATGTTGTTGTTTGATTCCCATGTTGGGATCCTTATGTGAAATTATGAAAACTACGTTAGCATATAAATTGAAATCCATGAATTTGGTGGTTTATGATTTGTGAAATTTGATGATTTCACCTATGCCTTATTTTGTGCATATAAGGTATTTAATAAAATGCCTAAAGGGATAGAAATTATGTACTATAGCTAAATTGTGACCCAAATAATGATGTATGCTTTAGCCTTATGTTCAAAATGACTTCCATGTTTATCTTATGTATTGAAATTGCTTATGGGATTGCTCATGAGTTATCTTTATGAAATTACACTATGTATACATGCTATCTTATTCACTTACCAAGCTATGATAATCAAATGCCATGAAATATCTCCAACTATTGTATTATGGATTGTTGATGTTGGTCATGTATTCAAAAATGTCATGCCTTGTCAGTTTTCTTCCATAGAGTCCTGGGGGTACTTGTACCTGAAAAATATAGTTGTGTGTCTAGATTTAGTGTCATGTTTTCATGATATCCTCAGTCAATCCATGGTCCATAGAACCCAGTCAGTCATGTGACTCAGGAAAGCTCAATAATTACGTAATCTCAGTAGTATTCCATCAGCTAATGAAACTCCATAAATTCAGTCTAGTCCAGTTCAATTAATCATGTTTAGTGTCTATTCGGATAGGAGTAGGAGCTAGCACTGAGTGAACCTAAGGATGACAACTCACCTATTATATGAGGGTGTGATTCTTAGAAGCAATCCTTGTATTCCAGAACTACGTAGCCAGCGTAGGTTGAGATATCATAGCCTATTATATGAGGGTAGATGAGGTGGATTAACCTATTATATTAGGGTTCCCACTGTTCTCACTAGAGTTACCTGTTATATAAGGGTTATTTACATATTGTCCTTACCAGTGGCGCGCTATTGACACCCTTCCAATTGGGGTTATAGATTGGATCCCAACTCAGCCATAATGGCGTATTAGGGGCATATTGATTAGATGAATACTTCCCATAATTTCAGTTACAGAATTAGGACTATCAGATACAGTCATTCAGTCTCAGTAATAGAACTTAGATAGTTCTAAAAAATTTAGGGCTATCAAATAAAGTCAACTCGAACTAGTGTGTAAACCCTTTGCATGCAGCCTACCTCCCATGCATACCAGTACATTGAAAGTACTGACGCAATTGTGCTATGGTGTCTTATACCATAAGTTCAGAAGTATGAGCTCCAGAGCGTCAGTAGCATTCCAGTCTCCGCAGTTATAATTAGCAGTGAGTCCTCATCTTTTGAGGACATGGTCATTTCTTTATTATCTCATTAATTAGTTTATTAGTTGGAGTTAGTTGGGGACGTGTACCATCATCTCCTTATTCAGACATTTATGTTTTAGAGGCTTTTTAGGCTATAGTATGTTTAGACAATTTTGTTCTGGACATTTATACCCCATCCCAGATGTTACATTTAATCGGATATTATGTTACAGTTTAGACCTTATGGCCTTTCAGTTCATGTTTCTGAATTATACAGTATATCATGCAGTATACAGGCACAGATATCAGTCATGGGTTAGCTTATATTTCTTTGGGGTCATGATCACCATTTAGCATTTTGGGTACCAAATTTGGGGTGTTACACACAGGCTCAAGTAAATCAGTCCACTAGTAATATGGAAGAGATATTGAAACAAATCTTAGTTGCTCAAGCATAATTCATAGTAGATATAAAGGGCCAACAAACAACTACAAGGAGCTTGGAGTTGCAGATAGGTCAGATAGCAGCAACATAGAATACTAGGCCTCAAGGTGGTTTGCCAAGTGATACTAAAATTCCTAAACATATTATTGCAATCATTTTAAGGAGTGGCAAGGAGCTCAACAAAGAACCTACAAAAAAAAACTAATGAGGTAGATGCTGAGTTGGTTCCTAAACAGGTAGATGACAGAGTTGTTAAAAATTTGAGGAAGTCTGAGTACTCGAAAACCACAGTTACTGAAAAGGTGAAAAAGATCCCACTATTACCTTTTCCACAAAGGCATATAAAAGTGAAGAAGGATGTGTTCTTGAAGAAGTTCTTTGACACCTTCAAAGAGATACACATTAACTAACCTCTTTTAGATATTTTGCAGTGAATGGCCAAGTACGCTAAGTAGTTAAAGTATATGGTCACCAATAAAGTTAAGCTGTAGGATATTGAGACAATAACACTTACTGAGGAGTGTTGTTTTGTGGTAAAGCAGAAAATGCTAAAAAAGCTCAAAGACCATGAGAGATTTACTCTACCCATTTAAATTGGGAATAGTTAGGTGGTGCACGCACTTAGTGACTTAGGGTCAAGCATAAATTTGATGCCCCTTTCTTTGTTTGACACTTTGGGATTGGGGAAGTTGAGATCGAGCTCGGTGTAGCTGTAACTGGAAAATGGGACCATAGCCCATCCTGAAGGAGTCATAGAGGATGTTCTCATCAAGGTTGGTAAGTTTATTATTCCTTGCTGACTTTATTGTTTTAGATTTTTAGGCAGATGAAAAAGTACCAATTATCTTGGGACGTCCATTTTTAGTGATGAGAGGAGCTTTGATATATGTGATAGGGGTCATGCTCATAATGAGGCTGGAAGATAAAGAGGCAATTTTCAAAGTATACAAATCGCTTAATACACTCTCCCACTACAAATATTTGTACATAATTACAGTGATTGAAGGGAATAAATTTATGGTGGTGGAGTCTATTCCATAAAAGACCTTCATAGAATGCCTCATTGAGCAACCCAAGCTTCCAATACCACAGCCTGACATGATGCAAATTGATGAGCTTATAAAAAGCTAAAGTTGAGAAAGCTATGACCTTAAGAATTCCCACTCAAGAGGTCAAAAATGAATAAGAAAATGATGTCCTAGTGCGAGAAAGAGGGTGAAGAAATATAGATAAGTCATAGATTGGGTCGTGCCGTGATATTAAATGAAGCGCTGCTTAGGAGGCAACCCATTTTAAGGTAGGTTTTAATTTTAGTATTTTAGTTTTTACATCACTAGCTTTTGTTTTTGTTGAGTCACAGGTTGATGGAAAATTTGAGTATCAGACAGCCTGAGCTAAGGATCATGGCAAAGATTGAGTGTGAGGTCCCCGAACCCCTTTGATGTGTAAAGATAATACTAGCTAGGCCCAGAGGCCTTGGGGAGTATTCCTCTCTCTACTTTTAAGTATACTTTGGGGACAAAGTAGATTTTTAAGTGTTGGGTAGGGAAATTCCCATTTTTTAGGGTAAATTTAATTTTTCTTGTTAGGAATAAATGTTGGATGTTCTTGTTGGTGCTATATTTGACTACATGATGCAAGCATTTTAGTTGTAAAGTACATGTTGATTGTGTGAATGACTACTTTTTAGACTCCTAGGTTCATGATTATGACTCTTGTACTTGTTGGCTTAATTTGAATTCATATAGTTGTTTGGTTAAGAGTCTATGATGATCCTACTTGAGTTGAGCATATGAAAAATGTGTGTGAGGTGTTATGTATTCCTTATTGCATTTGATGCTATAACTTTCTTGGTGTGTGTAAAACCAAATAAAGAGTGTGGGTTTAGGAGATGATATATGTAGTTCTTTGATAACTATTTTCATACCTTTTTTTTTACCTACGTTTGTACTTAATCTTAGCCAGCCTCATTGAGCCTTTATTTTATTCTTTGGTAGCCTTATTGTAGCCTAATCCCTTCTTTTATAGACCTTAATTTGATCCAAAGCTCCTTAGCACTTTAGTGTAAAGTTAATTAAGTAAGGAGTTTGAAAATAAGAAAAAATGTGAAAGTGAAGCCCTAAAGTAGTAGTTATTGGTGTGTAAAGTTGATGTGCAATGAAATCCAGTGGCTTACCTTGATAAGCCCGTATCACAAAGCTAGACATAAAAAACTAGGCTCGCATTGTAGTGAGAATAATGAAGTTATAGAAAATACTCCACCATATTATATGCGAATACGCTTAATGAGATAGGGTAAAACCAATGATGTGTGAAGATAGTAGAGGTGAGAGTTGGTTGTTAAAGATTGATCTTAATTGTATAATGTGATGTATTAAAGCGCTTAGGGAGGATAGTCACTATTACCGACCAAAATTGTTCCTACCTGTTCCTTAGCCTACATTACAACCACTAAAGAGCTATTTGATCCTAAGCTTAAAATTCTGATATTAGTGGATTACTACACTAAGGGTAAGCCTATGGTTCATTATGTGTAACTTGTGAATTCTTTGTGAGAGTGAGCTTAATTTGATTCTTGTAACCAATTGGTGAAAAGTAGCATTTATATGAGTGATTACGGGTAACTCTCTTACTGTGAGGGAACATGTTTGATGAATGTTGGGTGAATTATATGATTTATTTAATTAAACAAGGGGCATGAGTTTTCTAACTAGGTGAGTCAATTCTTGAAGCTAGGATGTTTTGGAGTAGTATTCTTGAGCTTTCAATTGTGTACATGACATGCTTAGTGTAGAAACTTGCATTCTATGTAGTCACTATAGTGCTAGCTTGAGTGTCTTGCTTGTAGTATAAGTATGGAATCACCTCATCTTATTATGCTTTGAATAGAGAGTTGTTGGAGGACAAACAAGGCTTTAAGTGTAGGGTGGTGATCCGAGGTGAATTTATGCACCTTAGTGTTGTTATCCTAGCTTATCTAGCCTTGTTTGGAGGAATTCTTGTGTTCTTAATGAGTCAATGATGATATAAATTAGCATATGTGTTTAAATACTTGAAAACAATGTTTAAGGTGTATTTCAAACAAGTTAGTACTTAATTTGATCATTTAGAGTTCATATGAGAAAACTAGTTTTACTAGCTTAATCTAGGTGATGTTCTAGTGTATCACGATGGATTCTGAAGTTTTGAATAAGTTCCTAATGGTTGTATTGTGTAATTATGTGTAGAAAACTTGTTTATAATGTTTAAAGTACAATTAAATCAATCCAAGAGTCAAAACCAAGTTAAAGATAAAAAAGGGCAAAACTAGTATTCTTACATACAATTAAATCAATCCAAGAGTCAAAACCAAGTTAAAGATAAAAAAGGGCAAAACTAGTATTCTTACCTTAAGTTTTTAGTTCTTTGTTTTGGATGTTGTGTTATTTCGAGCTCTAATATGAAGTGTTTAATGCTATAGGATGCTAGGGAAGTTGATTATTATGATATATGAATGATATAAAAGATTCAAATCAAATAGAAACAGCTTAAAAAGGCTTGGAATAGATCAATGAAAGCCCAAGATGCAACTAAATGTGATCTGGACACCTGGATATCAAGGGAGCATTTCGGTCCCAAGACATGGCCAAATGGTGCATTATACAAATTGTTGGCTTCCTAAGGGACCCAAAATAGTGGGTATCTATTATAAGGGCACGTCTCAAAGTTAGATGCCCAAAATTAGCTCCGCAACGTCGCCTTGTGAAAAAATATGGCAGTTTTATCCTCCTATAAATAGGACACTTGTATATGATGTTATACACCTTGAAAAACTTTGAAACTTGCAGAGGGGATGGAAAACACTTCAATTTGGGTTTTTTTCTTTAAATTTAGCTTTTTAATGGATTTTATTATGCATACAATTATCTTGATCATAGTTATGTCTATTAGCGTCAAAAATCCCTTTTTTCGGGGTTAAATCCAAGAACATGATTGCTATTGCTTGGAATTGAATTGGTTTTATTTATTTATCATATTTGGTTGTTTATTTACCCTTTTTATCATTATCGTAAGGATTTTCTACCCTTGGGAATTAGTTATTGTCATCTTTGTGAACTCGGGAGGGGAAATAAAATGATAGAACATTGGAATAAGTAGAGAAAGGTTCTTATTTCTTTATGAAACATGGAATTTGAATTAGCATCTAGGATAGGGATATACCTAGAAGCATTTATTGGTTCACTATGGGATGAAACATAAATGCGTTTAGCTTAATGCTTTTATTCTCGCTCAACGATGTATCTGTGCGTCTTAGTTAGATAGGTGGTTAGAGATCGGAAGACCATGATCATAAAATCAACCCTATGAATAATGAACCAAAATAAATAACTTAACCAATGAAGTTCGAATGCATAGTATGAATGTTCGTAGTGCTTTAACCCTAGGTTTCTATCTATTGATTGTTTGAAGTCATCACTTTTACGCGTTGTTTAATTTACTTTTAGTTATAACTCTCAAACTCTCTCTTGGTTATGTTGCACTAATTAATTTCAATAGTTAAACTAGAACTGGATAGTTGTTTAGCACAAGTCTCTGAAGGATCGATATTCGGCTTTATTTAATGCCACTTTACTACTTGGTGAGACCGCGTACACTTGCGTGTGCGCTTGGGTGCAACACATATATTTAGTTAAAAATTATAGTTTCATTTTCTTTATTATTTCTATTCTTTTTGTTGTTTTCTCTTCTCCATTTACGCTTGCCAGCCCGTCATCACCAAATTGAATAACAAAAGTCAAAAATTTCAAAAAACATACAAAAATATAAAATACTCGTTGTCATTGTTGATTTTGAGGGCGTAAAAACCAAATTGAATAAAAAAAGTCAAAAATTTTGGAAGACATACAAAAATATAAAATGGTCGTTGTCATTGTTGATTTTGAAGGAATAAAAATGATACTCATGTAATTAAGAGGAGGGTGATGTAAGTACATGTGTATGTTAATGTAATGACCTGACTTTTGGTGTTTTGTGTGAAGTATGTGATTCTATGTGATTTAACCATTTTATCCCTCTCAAAGTTACATTATGGTATTTCTAAGGTTTGGAGATGCTTGACACAGATCCCAATGCAATTTGGTGTGAAATATGTGAAATTGTGCTTTTTGATAGCTTGAAAAGTCTTATAGTTGACTTCAATTAATATTTACTGATCTACGCATTAGATGGCAAAATAGAATATGCCAGTACTACGCATCAGATGGCAAAACAAAATGTGCCAGTAGGTCCAGAACGTCGATTTTAGGTTGGTGACATAGTTGGTATGATTTTATGTCTTTTATATCTCATTTTGGCCCTCTGTTTAGAAGTTGTGAAAATAAGTTTTGGGGGTCAACTCTGTGAAAATGAAGACTTTTCAAAAATTTGATGTCTTCATTGATTCGAGAATAGAATTTGATAGGGTGCATAGTCTATTTGCATTCTCAAAATTTTGGATGAATCTCGAGCGGTTCGTGAAGATTTGAAATTTTCCAAGTCTCCAACTAGTGCACAACTGCTGGTGTGACCGCTAAAGAGGCCATTTGGTTTCTTTTGGGGAGGAAGCTTTAGCATCCCTTTGGCTCTAAAGCGGACCTGGCTACCTAGTAAGTACCGCTAAAATGGTAACTTGGGTGCTTTAGCATTCACCGGTAAAGCAGCCCAAGGTCCGGTTTAGCTGACTATTACCCTGGCATGGGTACCACATTAGCAGCATCTGGGCACTTTAGTGCCGACTGCTAAAGCGGCTCATTGTCCACTTTAGCGGCACCTGGTATATTTAAATATATTTTTTCATGATTCTTTCACCCTTTTTGAAACTTGGAGCTTAGGGCATGAGTTTTTGAGCTATTTCTTCTATTTATAATCTTGGATAAGCTCCAAATATCTATTTCAATTAATTTTCTTCGACTTTTATCATCTAAACTTTGCTAAAACTTGGATTTAAAGGTAAAATCTAGGGATTTGGCCTTCTTCAATTTAAACCTCAATTTTAACCCATTTTCACTTGAATTTTCTTTTATGAGTTCTTTTAATCATGAAAAATATATTTTTTTGATAAAAATTCTAATTTTACACATATTTTTTGAAAACTCATTTTGGGGGTCCATTTTGACCTAATTTGAAAGTGGTCAATATGGGTATCAATGGCTTTTTTTTTGATGTGTGGATTCTATATTTATATGTTTTAGCTGATTTTGAGTCTATGGGAGAGTTGATAGCTTAGAGATAAAGGCTTAATCATTTTGATTTTGGCATTCGAGGTGGGTTATGGCTTAACTTTCTTCAGACTGGGTTGGGTAGTTAATAATAATGTAAAAACTTGCTATAGGAATGGGTTTGTATCATGGAAAATATGTTAGGTGATTTATGTGCCCATGTGGGGTCTATATGGATAGTATTCTATGGTTTTTGAAACATTATTTGTTATGTGTGACTGTGTGGGGTCTTATATGATGTTGTTTGCCTGGTATAGAGATATGTATGTTTGGTTGCACTTTTCTGGTGAAAAAAGCCTAGAATTTAGGGTTCATTTGGTGTTGATGACACTTTCTTGCATGTTTAACTTGATGGTTTCTGGATTATATTGGATCATGGATGGTTGGTTGATTTTAAGTGTATTTTTGGCTCACATGGTTGGTATATTGGTTGGATATTGGATATTCTTATTTTGCTTGGTTGTGAGTATTACATCATCATATCATATTAATTCATGAAATATTTGTACCATTGTGGAAATATTAGAAATACCGAAAACACTAGTTTTGTCTTACAGAAAATATGACATCTTTGAAAAACCTCTACTGACGTATGTGTCGGAGAGGAGGTATGGATATTAGAATTAAATATTAGTTGTATATAAGGAAGCTTTAGTTTTGTAGGTGTATACGAAGGTTGTGCGATGACTTCCTGCATCACATCACCTTCATCATTGTCATCATCTTCATTGCAATTCATATATTGTGCTTATGCTATGAATTTCTGTATTTGGCTTTATATCCACCATCCGTTTGATCTTTCTATACTTGTATTTGATATTAGTGTATATTTATTATTTTTTTCTCTACATGTACTTTTTATATGTATGTGTATTAGAACTGTTAGTGGAGATGATGTGGGCTACTGTTTGGGACATTTTTTGATTGTAGGTGACTTACCCATAGTCTGTGTTTATATACTTTATTTTCTACTTTACTCAGTCGGCCTATAATACCTACTGAGTACAAATGTACCGTACTAATTCCTACTGTGCACTTTTAGTGCAGATCCAGGTACAAATATGCCACATGAATAGTTAATTCAGGCGATACTTGGAGACCATTCGAGGTATCGGTTGATCTATGCGTCCAGAGTTGACTTCTACCTTTCCAATCTAGACTATGTCATACTTGTATTCAGAGACAAATTTTTGCTCCTGTTTGGATATCTTATGTATTTTTGACCTTGAGTTGTACAAGTTAGTTCTTACACCGTGACACCAGGTTTTGGGAATTGGTTGGTATCTTGATTATATTTCTGCTTTTACTATTTATATATGTGGCTTAACTCCGTTCTTCGGGTCTTGCCTTGGTTTTGGTATTGTTTTTCTCATTTTATATCAGTTTGAGTGATAGACTTACTTGTCAAGGCTTGCTGCGGCTAATGCCATCATGACCCTTGATTTTTAGGTCATTATAAATTGGTATCAAAACAACTAGGTTTTCATTGGTCTTAACAATGTAAGAATGATATGTCTAATAGAGTCTCGCAGATTGGTACACAGACATCCGTATCTATCTTTGAGAGACTATAATATATCTTTAGTAAACTTCCTTTATTTCATCCTATATCGTGCAAATCTTTTATACCTTTTATTCTAAGTCATATTTCACTCTTTTCTATGCAGATAGTGAGGACTAAATCTATTGAGGCTAGAGATTCAGATCTTTTATCTAAGGAGATATCCCAGTTTAGAGGGCGAGTTGCCAGTCGTGGTTGGGCTCGATGAGGAGGACGAGCACGAGGGTCTTCACTATCCATAGATAGCAATAAAGTACGCTTCTTTGAGCCTCGAGATGAGCATGCTGGAGCTATGGGTCCTACTCCGGCTCCATCGAGTTCTTCTACCCTAGTCTTGGAGGGGTTACTAGTTTTCTTACTGACCTGTTTGGAGGGTTCTCATTTGAGTGCACCTGGTGTTCCTCTAGCTTCGAGTGTTGTACCCCCATCTGTGCCAGAGTCTGTGACACGACCTAAACCAAGGCCTTATTGTAATAGGTAATCTCAAGTCCATCCCGAACCCCAGACCGCCTTCGATTCCCAACCCAACCAAAAAACACATATACCTTGAGTCGGATGAACTCCAACTTATAAAAATATATTGTAGTTACCATGCAATGACTTTGGGATAAGTCTATATCCGAGGTCAACCCAACCAAGTCAATCCATCCAATATCCAACCAATGACCATGTTAAAACCATAAACCAAAGCAAAATGATAACCCAATGTATCTTTATATATGTAACATGATCAATCCATACCCAAGTTCATAGTGGTCCATATAAAGACTCTAAACCAAAACCAAAGAGTATATACCCCCGACTATAGCCAAAAACCAAAGTCTATGAAAAGACAAAAGCACGTTAAGTAATCCATGACATGAAATAGATGCCTTCCGAACTATGGAAGTTCACTACTTCAATCAAACGCTGACTATTCCTGAATCCGATCAATGAGCAAGAGGAGTAGCATGGCCAGTTCCTGCATTGCATGGGGATACAACCACCCAAATATGGGTTAGCGGGTGAATGCTAGCATGCACTCAGGATAATGATAAAATAATGCAAACCTTAAAAACCAAGTAAACTATCAAGGATTTGGTTGTAATTGTACCATGTAAATGATAATGCACCTAATGTATGAAAGCGGTCCCTAGTTTCCACCAATATAATCCTAAACATCTATAAACCTCAACTATATCCCCACAAGTGATAAAATACTAACCTGGTGCTCAGATGGTATAGAAATCACGACCTTTGGCCCAAAATGTATACTTAAATATAAAATTAACATAATAGTTCAAGAAGTTAAGGTAAAAAGGGCATAAAGCTACTACAAGGATCTTATCGAGAAATATTTCCCAAATACTAGGTATATTCTAAGTCTTATACTAAAGGATTTCTTATGCAAATCTATGGTTACTAAAGTCCATCATTGAATATTATAGCATTCTCCCTTCTTAAAAGGGTATTCTTGGCTAAGTTCTAGGTTACCTTTCTATTCTAAATCACCTAATTAGGCTAAGTCATGATATACTAGTCATCAACCAATCCAATGGTCCCTACTTAACATGTAATCTATACTATACACAATCTTATAAAGAAAAGTAGAACGAAGCCTGCCTCAATGCTGAATTGCATTCTTGAATTATCCACAAATTACATGCTTTTGCTCCATTATCTCAAGAATGATATCACACTATCAAATAATTATCTACACATTAATAGGAGTCAACCGGTACCCATATTGTAATGTAAAACTCCAAGCCTAAAATTGAGTCAAAATTGGCCATGGGACCACTAATGAAACTCAAAAATTAAATCAATCACAATATGCCTCGAAGGACAAGGAATGCATTAAAAATTTAAGCATAAATAGAGTGTAAATCAGGATCAAATTGGCTGCGAAAGATAATAAAATAGAGGAATAAGAATCAAATAGAGGAATTAGGCCAAGGACTTACAAAGGAATTAGTGAAAAATGGTCATATTATCTTTCTCTACACATCCCTAGCTCTAATCAACAATTTTCCATAATTTTCTAATCTCCAAGGAATATTAATGGAGAATTTAGGGTCAAGACCTGAGGGTAAAATTAGGAAGACAATAATATATAGGACCAGAGGTTACCTATGCTGATTTTCAGGACCCTTAGACTTAATTACGACACACATAAAATTTTTTCATAGTAAATGCAAGGAAGGAGTCACAAGAATGATGAACAATAGAGGAAAGACATTGCAAATGCAAAGAAATGGATGGACTGGGTCAGGACAGCCCTTCACCATGAAGGAGAGAGAGGGATCATGAACATGAAGGTCAAGAACTTGACCCTTTTAAATATGGCCTAATCCATGTAATCATAAAGAGTAAAATAGGTTTGCACCAAACTTTGGTAAACTACTTAAATGCAGTCCTAATAGACCCCAACCAGGTGCTCAAGATTTGTGTCAAGCCTGTGTGTTAAAATGAACTATGCTACTTAAAACACCCCAATTTTGGGCTCTTGAAAATTTCCTATCCTCAAAGCTCACTGCCCAGACTATGAATCATCATATGAGTCATAGGGTGTCACTATGATTCATAGAACTCTAATCATAGACTGACCAGTATGTTATGGCTAAGTATTTGTGTTAGTCATGATAGTCACACAATAAGTCTTTAGAACTAATTACTAATTGTATAGTGCTTTTTGTAGCCGAACCAATATAATGCCCAAATATTTCTCCCTTGACAATGACTAAACCATACAAGTCGTAAGGTTTGAGTATGAGTTGTAGGGTATGACACATAGTCAAACCAGTGTGCATACCCCATGATACTATCTAGACTATGAGTCTAAGGGATAATTCATAGCCATATGTTACGTATTGTCATGTGACCTTTAACGGTTAGGCGATCAATTTTTAGTCTATTTATTAAATGCATTTTGGTCATTTCCCTTTTTCCTACTTAGACCCCACAACAAATAAAACCCCTTTGGAGTATTTTTTCAAAACTTATTAGTCATAAACACTCTCCTAAACTCTCTCAAATCCCTAAGGCAAGAATAAGCTAGAGTTTCAAGAAATTTTCATGTAGAATTTCAATGGGTTTATTTTTCTCCGTAAATCTTAATATCTAAGTCATGTTACTCTTTCCCAACACTTAATTTATGAAAAGCATGTGTTTTAATGGTTTTGTATGGATTTGAATGTGGTTTTTGATGTGGCTGAGTGTTTTGACACAGTTGAATCCTAAATTGTTTTCCCATGATTTATTATGCATTTTTATGCTTTATTTATGGTTTTGAACTTGTGGTGTGCATGGGTATAGTGAATAAACAAATGGTCAGGGTCCCCCCCATAATTGGTGTTATGAACTTGGAATTAGTTTTGAAATAATTGTGTCCCCTAAACCCACTTATGTAAACGACCTTGGATTATAAAAGTGCCAATTAGTTTGACTTACTTACCTATGATATAGCATTACATTAATGATTAAACAATGCACATGGATTTTGAAAGCCTTGTTGGCTATGATTTGATTTAATAAATAAAGTGGATCGAGAAATTCACCCAAGTTAATGTAGTTGTTATGGCATAGAGATAAGCTTGCAAGTGTAAGTATATGATGATAACCATGGTATACCTTAATGGTTAGTTCATTGGTTAATAAATGGGTTATGTGAAACTTGCTTTAAATTAGGCTTAATGCGGGTTATGTAGCGAAGCCGTAAAGGTTTGGGTCTTGGATGACTTATACTGGAAACTCATGTTTACAAACATGAGATTTGGTCTTGATGACTATGTGCATAGTTCATACTATTGATATATTTGTATCTTGGATTGATGTGGGGTTTGGAAATTTTTTGGTCTTCCTTGGTACCTCCAGTTCGTGCGACTAATATGCACTGGGCCTTTTTAGTAGGGGGAGATGATCCTATATAGCCTATGGTCGCCTATTTATGACAATATAGCTACCTAGTCCAGGATAAAGTTTCACTTTATGCTAAGCCTTGTTCCTTTTTCCCGACATGACATGCTTATACTTATATAAGATTGTATGTATTAGCTTGTATGGTTTTAAAAATATAGTTCATGACATTATTTTATCCCCTACCCCAGAGTTACATGCTAGTGCTCAACCTATTAACCATTTTGAAAAACTTTATCCGTACGTGATACAAGCATCATAGATACTTCTACTTTTTCAGTGTAGTGTTAGGTGGATCAACTCGGTTCATCAATCTTTAGGAGTGAAATGGTGATCTTCTATTCCCCATAAGACTTGGTCATTTCATATTTTCCTTTCATAGACTAGAATTGAAGAGTTTATATTAACACTATCATTGTCATTGTTATTGTTAGAGTTAAGGACATGTCCTAACACATTATTGATTTTGGTTTTGTTAGAAGGCATTGCAGATTACTATGGACTTGGGTGATATTGCTTGGTTATTTTTGTTTGGCTACCAGTTATTGGTTATAGACATGTCTTAAATTCTTTGAGCTTATCTTATTCTATCTTGTCATATGTTTAAAATTCATCCGTTGTAGGGGGTATTGTGTTCTGTTTTGCTAGGTATATGGTGTGGGATCCGATCCTTGTTAAAGTTGAGATACCCGTTATTACCAGGACCTAGTTTGGGTTATGATAAAGTTGGTATCAAATCCTAGGCTTAGTGTCATTGGTGTCCAAAAATCCGTGACAAGTAGAGTATCTTTTATAGATGTGTAGTGCGCCACACTCATAAATGAGAGGCTACAAGTTATTTAGGAATGCTTCCCTTTCTTGTGTTCTATTTTTGAGCTATAGTGTCTAAGGTCTTGAAAACTCTCTAACTTCTAATTAATTACATTTTAGATCATGCTTCCACGAAGATCTGATGCTTGTAGGGACCCTTTCATCTAAATTGAGGACAATGTAGATAAAATTTGGTGGCCAGACTTATTGATAGAACAATATAGGTACCAAATGGGTGTATAAAAACAAGCAGGATAAGCTTGGATCTATCAACAGAAATAAAGTAAGACTAGTTATTCAACATTATAACCTAGAGGAATGAATTGACTATGATGATATATTTGCCCCTGTATTAAGGATTGAAGCGATCAGATTTCTTATTGTATTTACTGTATACATGGCTTTCAATCTCTTCCAAATAGATGTCAAAAGTTCTTTTCTGAATGGAAATTTGAAGAAAAAGGTCTATGGCAAGCAACCTCCAACTTTTGAAGATGCAGATTTTCCACATTATGTGCTTAAATTGGAAAAATCTTCCTATGGTCTGAAGCAAGCACCAAGGGATTTCTATGAGAAACTTTTAAATTTTCTTTTGGAAAATGGCTTTAAAAGGGGGAAAATTGATAATACTCTCTTTATAAAGTCCATAGGTAGCAAGTTACTAATTGTTAAGATATATGTTGAAGACATAATGTTTGGAGCTGCTTTTGAATTACTGTGTAAAGAGTTCACAAAGCTAATGGGGAGTGAATTTGAAATGAGCATGATGGGTGAACTTAGTTTCTTCCTAGGCTTGCAGATTAAGAAAACATCACAAGGAATAATGATCTATCAAGAGAAGTACATCAATGAAATACTGATAAAATACAACATGGGAGATGCCAAGCCAATTGAAACTCTAATTGGAACCAGCTCCAAGATATATAATGATGAATTTGGTCCCTCAGTTAATGAGACCATGTATAAAGGGATTACTAGATCCTTACTATATCTCACTACAAGTAGGCCAGATATTGTGTTTAGTGTGGAAATATGTTCAAGATTTCAGGCCTATCCTAAGGAGTCTTACTTTAAAGCTGCAAACAGAATTCTCAAGTATCTAAAAGGTACAGGGGACCTACTCCTATACTATGATAGTTTTGATCTGGTATAATTTGTTGATTCTGATTAAGCTTGACATTTGGTTGATAGAAAAAACACCACCAAAATGGGCTTCTTTTGGGTTGTTCCTTAATCTCCTGGGGCTCTAAGAAGTCGAGCTAAGTTGCTTTATCTGAAGCTATAGCTGAAGCTGAGTATGTGGCTGCAGCTTTTTGTTTTGCTCAATTACTATGGATCAAACAGTAACTAAAGGATTTTAGTATTGTTTTACACACTATCCCTCTAATGTCTAAAAACACAAGTTCTCTTAACATGGCTAAGAATCCAGTGCAACATAAGATGACCAAGCATGTTGATGTAAAGCATAATTTTTTGAGAGTTAGTATTGAGAAGGGATCTATTTTTATAAAGTTTTGCAAGAATGAAATCAGATTGCCGAAATCTTTACTAAGGCTCTACACAAGTAACAATTTGTGAAGAATAGGTTGAGGTTGTGGTTGTTCAAATAACCTGACCTACTAGATGAATAAGTTTTTCTCCCTAAAATTTGCTATGATCAAGAGATGGGTATTCTTGATAAAGTATGTACTTGCCGGTCTAACTCAGTATCATACCTTTGCAGGTATACACGTATGTGAATAACTTGGGAGGAGGACAAATGTAACATACACAAATTTGAGTATCACTTAATAAAGAGAGGGACCTGGTCCTATCTCTTCAATTAGTATCGTGAATGAGCATTTTTTTATTCTATCAGAAAAAGCCAAGTCTTTTCTCTATGTGTCAAAAAATTTTCTTATCCTAAAAAGAAAGATAAGTCACCCTAAAATTTAAATCAATCTTATCTCACTCTTTCAAAAGCTCATCTTTGTGTGTATATATTACCCTAATGCTTTTTCAAGATATATTGTCCTTTACTTATAAAGAAGCACCTAATTTAAATTAGTCGTTTCCTTAGAATTTAGTGTAGATAAAAACCAACTCTGAAACATTCTTCAGAACTCCAATCCTGCTTCAACCTTCAAATCCCTACTAGGAAAACACAGGACTAAACTAGTCTTCATAGCCACTTCTCTTGATGAACCTCAAGTGTATAAAATCCCTAATAAAATGGTTGATCTTCTTCCCGAAGTCTTATTGTCTAAAAATATCCTTTCATTCAATGAGTCAACCAAGTTAAGTCAGCCTATCCCTTAAAAGCAAGAATCCTTCTTCACTCAACTTATTGATGAAGATTTATCCCTAAAAACACATAATCTTACTAATAGTGTAATGATAATTGATGATTGGGTTGTTGAAAATCTCATTTTACTAAAAGGAGGCCGTTTAATCGTAAGACACAAGATGTTAGTATGAAAACAAAAAGTTCTAGAGTGAAATCTAGGATTCCTACTATGAAACAACAGACTTCAGAGGGACCTAGTCTCAAAAAGAGGAAAATGAGTGAAAGGGAATCTATCATTGCTTTTACTGGAAGGAAATAAGATGAAGAAAGTAAGTTGCTGCCCAAGAAAGTTAGAAATAGGTTCTTGAGAAATCTAAAAGTACTAACAGGGAGGGTTTTTGACTAAAGTGTATTAACAAAACCATGCATAATGGAATTATTTGATCTTATTAAACATCATAAATGGATCCATTTTATAGAAGGACCCATTCCCATAGTCTTTAATGAGGTAGCCAAGGAATTATATTCCACATTAGATTTTTTTGAAGATAGAATGAAGATGATTATTATAGTTTAAGGGAAAAATTTAATCTTGATGCTATGTTACTTGGGAGAATTCTGGATGTTCCTATTAGTAGTCTGAGGACTACCTCAAAACAACAACCCTCAATAGAGTTTATAGAAAATGCATCAAAGGTTAACAAAAAATTTGTGGCAGTAGTTAATAGGAAATCACTCAAAAGTGAGTTACAATTAGTCTTCAACTTTTTTAACAAAGTGATTCTACCTAGATAAAAAAGGATATTTATTCAGTTTCTAATTTGCATATGATGGGGTGTCTTAGCAGTTTTGAGTTCATAAGTTTACCTTCTTTAATGATTGAGCATATACTTAAATTTGTTCATGGGAAAAATAGAAAACATGGCATACCTTATAGATACTGGTTGAACAAAGTGTTTGATTATTTTTGTATTTTCAGAGAAAATAGAACTTCTGTAATTATGATACAACTATTTGGTTTGAAAATTTTGATAAAAACTCTGTGTATGGTTAAAAAAATTAGGAACCATCTCTTAAAAATAGCTCATCAAAAAAATAGGGGAAATAAAGCTCAACACAGCTATTAAGGATACAGAGATTAAAATATTACAAATGACAATTCAACATCTTTTTAATAAGGATCCAAGTGTCTCTAAAGACTTTGAACTGAGAATGCTAAACTAAAAGGGAAAGTTTTAATTCTAACTGATGATGTTCTTAGCTTGAATGAATAGATAAGTAGCTAACCTAGGAATCGTTACACTGTCATGCTACAAAAAATAATAACATGGCTCTACTTGTCCAAACCCTCTTCCCAAGTCCTTCACCTAATTAAATTTCTTGATTCATGTGGCTTTTTCTATGTAATATTTAAATCTTGCACTGAAATAATACTTAACTTTTACATTTGAATGAATCCTTGTTTGTATGTTTCATTTATCTTTTCTTTGCTTTAAAATTTGTTCTTTATGTTAATGCTACCCTAGTGTCCATAAGTTAACTAACTTATGCTTATTTTACTCTTGGTTTACTATTATCACTTTTCAATAATGCCAAAAGGGGGAATACTACAGAATTTATGATATAGGGACCAGGTACTAGGTATAGGTGTTTAACTGCATATGTAGGTATATATATTAAATATTGGTCAAGCATGATGGCATATTGACAGGGGAAGTATGTTGGTTAAACATGCTGGTTCATAGTGATACAGGGAAGCATGGTGTATAACGCTAAGGGAACATTAATCAATAGTAGTGGTGATTACTCTGATTGAATGAGGTAAATGAACTTTGATGATCAGCTGACAACAAGGGACTAGGTCCCTAGGTCTTCATGTAAACATACATATATCATTGTACTGCACAATTTTGTTTGTTAGAGTAATAAACTATGTAGGTGAGCTGTGTAGCAGTTAGGATACTTGGCCGATTCTACCTTAATTATTATCCATCTATAAATAGAAAAGAATGCTTATCAATTCAATATTTTTTGTAATTTGTCTATTCAAAGAGAAAACCAACAAAATCTTAAATGTTGCTCATGTTCAAAGCTTTTGTGTGCTGAGAGAGTGTTTATTCTTGAGTCAAGTCTTGGTATGTAACTAAATTACTTATCCTACAAGATAATGCTTTTCTTTTGTATTAGAGTGCTTAGGTAGAGTTACCTGAGTTGATATTTGTTAGAGTTAATCAATATTGAGGCAAAATCTTGACAGAGTTGTTAGGGAGATTTTGTAATAGAGTTGTTACAAATCGGTGGATCTTAGAGTTATGTTCCAATGAAGACTGTAATCATGAGTTTGATTATAGTGGATGGTTGAGTACTTGTGAGGGCAACCCATTGTTTTTCCTCCCTTGAGCAAGGAGGTTTCCATATTAAATCATTGTGTTCTTTAATTTCCTACAAAGTTTCTTTCCTACTGATTTACTATTTTTTCTGCAATCCCCCACATTTCAATAATTTGAATGTGGGTTTTGATGTGGTTGAGGATTTTAACATGGTTGAATCCAAAATGGTTTTCCCATGATCTATTATGCATTGTTATGCTTTATTAATTGTTTTGAACGTGTAGGGTGCATAGGTATGGTGAATAAATAATGGGGTCATGGTTCTCCCCCCCTCCCCCAAATTGTCATTTTTAAATTTGAATTGGTTTTGAATAATTGCGTCACCTCAACCTACTTATGTAAATGGCCTTGGATTATGTAATTGCCAATTTGTATGACTTACTAACCTATGATATTGCATTGCATTAATGATTAAACAATGAACATGGATTTTGAAGGACTTGTTGGCTATGATTTAATTTAATGAACCAAGGGGGTCGAGGCGTTTCCCCAATTAATGTGATTGTTATGGAATAGAGATAAGTTTGTAAGTGTAAGGGTATGACAATACCTATGGTATGCCTTAATGGTTAGTTCATTGGTTAATAAATGGATTATGTGAAACTTTCTTAAATTAGGCTTAATGGGGGTTATGCAGAGAAGTCGTGAAGGTATGGGTCTTGGATGACTTGTACTGGAAACTAATGTTTGCCGACATATGGCTTGGTATTGATGACGTGTGTGTATAGTTTACAGTATTGATATATTTGTATCTTGGATTGAAATGAAATCGGGGCATTCCCTAGTCTTCCTTGATACCTCTAGTTCGTACAGCTAACACGCACTTGGGCCCTTTCAGTAGTTAGAGTTGAACCCATATTGTCCGTAGGTACCTGTATATGATGGTTGAGCTACATAGTCTAGGAAAAGGTTTTACTTCAAGCTAAGCCTTGTTCTCTTTCCTGGCATGGAATGTTTATACGTATATAAGATTATGTGCATTAGCTTGTGATGTTTTGAAAATGTGGTTCATATCATTACTTTATTCGCTACACCAAAGTTGCATGCTAGTGCTCAACCCATATACCATCTCCGGATGATGTATCACCATGTGATACAGGCATCGAATATACATATACTTTTCCTGTACAGTGTTACATGGATTGTCTTAGTTTGTTGGTCATTGGTACTGAAATGGTGAGATACTATTCCCTTGAAGAATTCATCATTTCATTAGCTTCCTTTCATAGACTAGAATTGAAGAGTTCATATTAACATTACCATTGTCCTTATCATTATCAGTGTTGAGGGCATATCCCAACACTTTATTGATTTTGGTTTTGTTAGAAGGCTTTGTGGATTACAATAGACTTGGGCGATATTGGTTGTTTGTTTTTGGTCAATTATCGGTTATAGACATGTCTTAAATTCATTGAGCTTATCTTATGTTATCTTGTTATATGTTCGGAATTCATACATTGTTAGTGGTATTGTGTTCTATTTTGCTAGGTGCAGGGCACTTGAGATACTCATCACTTCCAGGCCCTGATTTGGGTCGTGACACTACCATAATAAATTTGATATTTTGGACTCAATAAAACCATCTAAATTTTCATCTAAGATCATTCCAATTAAATATGGGTCCCACCACTAGCCTAAAATTAGTTCAAAAGCTTTATGACATAAACCAAGGGTCCCCTTTTCCTAAAATCAATGTTCTAGAGATGTCGAGACTGTAAGATTTCTCATTTGGTACCATTTGGTAGGAGTTTTGGTCGAAGATCAATTCTTTAACATTGATAGCTCTAAAATAAGAAAATGAGCCTAAAGTCCAAACAAATTATTTAATAATCAAATTGACAGTTTTAGGAAGTCATAAATGACGTGTAGCCATTATGAGAAGGCTAAAAACATTGAAAACATATATAAATAAACAAAATGACCTATAAGGTCATTAAATGGGTGATTAATAGTATGGATTTCATCATAAGGTTATTGCACACATATCGTCAACATGATTTAATTTGGGTGATAGTTGATCAGGTGACTAAATCAACCCAATTTTTGCCTATCAAAATAATCGATATAGTGGAAGATTATTCTATGATGTACATTGTAGATATAGTTAAGATTTATGAAATTCCTTTTTCCATTATTTTATATAAGGGTGCACAGTGCACAACTCACTTTTATAAGTCATTTCATAAAGGTTTGGTTAAAAGGGTGAACCTTTGCACTATTTTTCATATATAAATTAGTGGACAAAGATGTGCACTATTTAGACTCTTGAGAATATATTGAGGGCTTGTTTTATTTATTTTAAAGAAAATTAGAATGATCACCAACCTTTTATTGAGTTTGCATATAAATACTGTTATCTCTCCATCATTCATATGACATAATTTGAGGCTCTTTATGGGCAGATATTGGTCTCTAATTGATTGGCTTGAGGTTGGTGAGGTTGAAATGATAGGTCTAGACATTATTTATGAGGCCATGGAGAAGTTTGGGATAATTTAATAGTGGTTGAAAACTATAGAAAGTAGGAAGAAATAATGTTCAAATGTTAGGTAAATAAGCATGATATTTGTGATTGATGATTGTATCTTCATAAAGGTTTCACCTATGAATGTCGGTATGTATATTGGTAAGAAAGGGAAACTTAGTCCCTGGTTTATTGTTCCTTATTAGATTGTTAGTACTATGGTAAATATTGACTATGATATGGAGCTACCTACTAAGTTGGCAGTGTGCATCTAGTTTCACATCTTTATGTTAAATAATTGCATTAGTCATCCTTCATCTGTTGTTCCTATAGAGAATGTTTGAGTTAATGACAACCAATATTATAAAGAGATTTCAGTCTAGATTTCGGATCATCAAGTTTGGAATTTAAAAATCATGAATGTTGCATTAGTTAAAGTCTTATGAAGGAATCAACCAATTGAAGAACCTACATGGAAAGTTGAAAAAGATATCAAACTTAGATACCCTCCTATTTTCATTATTCCAGAGAGAAAAATTAAGTTAGAAACATTATCCCTATAGTGACTCTTTGGAATATTATATCATGTCTTATTTATGCTTGTTCTCATGCGTTCTCTTGTTGAGTTCCAAGTCTTAGTATTATCCTACTATTTTCAGCTTATGATTGTAAGACTTGTTTTGTCCATTCTTTGATTCTACCCTTAGTCATGATTCAAGGATGAATTATCTGAAAGGGGAGATTATAATACCTAAAAATTCAAACTCATGGTTATTTAGTATATAACTTAATTTAAGATTGAAACTCATATTTCTATGCTTCCACGAGAGAAACCATGACCCGTGATTCAAGTCCATTATTCATGGTTCCAATCGTAAAGTTGATCCTAAATATCTTAAGTGCTTTAAGTTACCATGGATGAAACCACAACCCGTGATATTAGGACATGGTTCGTGTGATCAAACATGACATTATATCTAAAAGATAACAACTTTCTTTGATACTCAAAGGAAGAGTTCACGAACTATGAGACCTAGTCCATTGTTTGTAGAACCTAATCATGAATCAAATTCAAAAATCATGCAAAATTCCACCAGAAAACCATTAATGACAAAATGGTTTGTTGGAAGACATTCCACAACTCGTGAATTCTAACCGTGGTTGAATTCTACAATCTTAATAGATTCCTTCCAGATGTCTATTGCTTAGACCAGAACTCATGGATAGGAACCATGGTCTGTGGAGTGACTTGTGCATAGTTAATTCTAAAAATTTTAGTAATATTTTAAAAAAGGTATTTTAGTTTTTTTTTTCTTTATCCTATCACCCTATCCCATGATATTACAAATATCAAAAGGTATCAATATAAGATTCTTCAGTCAATTCTTCAATTATTCTCTCTAATCAAGTCAAAAGCAAGTTCTATAAGCATTTAAGCACCTAGGATTTTGTTAATGTCCAGTCTTTCCTTGTCAAGTTATTGTATTAAACTGGTATGGAAAAATTCAGTAATATGTTTCTTTCATCCTTATGTCTAAGTATTTTAAGGTTATCTCAAATTTGATCAAAACTATAGTGTTCATGTCCAAATCATTAAAGATAATTCCTTCAAATTATTAGCCTAATTTTTTAATGAAAGAATTGTTATGATATTACAGATATTTTATGTAAATTCTTGATTAATTAACATTTTAGGAAAAATGTTTGGTTAGTAGGTGCATTGTTTATCACTAATTGGTTTACCTCTACAACTACCTTTTCTTCTGGTTAGATTATGTCACCTAGCTTACAGTCAAAGAAAATGAACATGTAATCAATTAGAAAGATCTAATCACTATAAATATGAATAGTAATATTTTTCATTTTGTTCTCTAAAATGACACCAAAATTTGATACCCTCAAGATACAAATTCAGATGATGTAATGGTTGTTAGTAGGGTTGAAACCCTCAGAAATAGGGAGTAAGCACCTAATAAGATGAGTACTAGATTAACAGTCAATTTCTATTCAATAAGAGAGAAATTACTTTTTATAATAAAATTAGAGATTTTAGTAAATACTTATGAATGTAAAACTTAGGAAATTAAAATACTAAGGTATGCACTAGAATAAGTTGTATTGTTCATTGATATTAATGCAATTATAGAAATTTGGATCCAGATACTTAGTAAGTGCATCGTTACACAAACTTTCTCAAGAGTTGAACGATTTATCTCTATATGATGTTGTACAACTATATGAGTTATTTAAATAAGAATGATTGATTATGCTAAGTAAATTGTTCTATTCCTAATGAGAATTTATCAAATAAGGATTAGCGCTTCAAGTTCATGCAAAGCTTCTTCTACCAAATCTTAATCAACTTTCTCAAGTAAACTTAGATATTTTGGCGCAAGTTAATGTTTCAACGACCAATAAATAATAAATAAAGAGAAAAAATTTGATATCTTACTATACTAATATAATGCAACACAATAAAAACATTTTGAATATTACAACTAGATTGAGTTTGACAACCCCAATAGAGAATTTAGTTATCCATATAGAAAAGCAAAAAATAATCACATAAATTAAAAGAATTCATAAAATTACTTTGAATATTAAAGCTTGAAATAATAATGATGTTATTCCTTCAAGAAACTAAACAGAGAAAAACCATAAAACATGTCCAAAAATTTTTAATTAACATGCAAAAACTACAAACCAACTAGCTGAACTTTTAAACAAGAAGCCTGCTAAGAATATTTATAATGACCCAAAAAAAGTTAGAATCCTAAAAATAACAAATCACTCTGCAAAAATAATCTACAACCCAACCCGCGATTGCAATTTACCTCTGACCTTTGGATTTCCTTTAAATTGGTTGTTGATTATCTTCCAGGGTTTTTATAGTTCACAAGTTTTATTGTATCTCCAAGATTCTTCATTATTTATGGATTATATATTAGACATGAAGTCATATTTTTTTGGTATATTTACCTAATATGCAAGGTTTATTTGACACCTTCTCTAAACGTGTTCATTATCTTACATGCTCTTTGTAATTTTATATGTGATCATAAGTCCAACCTTGAATTATCCAATTTATGATAGTTTTATATACTTTTCTCCTTTGGGCCTTTTTGGTGTTTAAAACTTACAAAACAACATCCTAACATTTAAATACAAAATACAAGCATCAAAACATATTATACATTAAGTTAAACACAAAGAATGTGCTCTAGTTTCAAGGCACATCAATATCCTATAGGATTTTCTCAAACTCTTAGCTATAGCTCATGTAACTTTCAAGGTTACTCTTCTTTGTACACCTAAGAGACTAATTCTAACAGTCTCTACCCGAAACCTCAATAATTATATTCAATTATTTATACCTTCTCTAGCATTTTAAAAATATCCTTCTACATTAATGAAATCTTTTACAACTCAAAATACATAAATAACATAGATCACTAGGAATATAATCAGTATATAGTTTGTAAATCACATGACTCTAACTATTACAACTCAAGAACAATATAAACAACTCTATATCTGAATAAGTGCTATCTCAGTGTAGTAGTTGATTCTTGTCTTAGAAATACTCTCAAATAGCTATATGTATATGAATAATTTCTCTTTTACATTGTTTACATAATAAAACTTCTTAGTAATTCCTTATATCGAAGAAGAACAGTCTTATTTTTTTTTCACTATCCAATTAAGAATTACTTTAAAGACTTTCCAAGAAATCAATCATTATTGACTTGGTTTAGAGTAGGTTAACTTCTCCAGATTCCAAACTAATTACATGTATTCAATTTTCATAATATTTGCATTTTAGAACTCATGTTCCTTGTAGAATTAGACTAAATCTTAATCTCAATATTTTAAGATTCCTATTTGTAATGGCCCATATTATCGTTATGCTAAAATAGAGAGTAAACCCTTGCCTAGTTTTTTTTTTAGACTAAAAATTAAAAATTCAGAGTTGGCCTAGTCTTTGATATATTTTGAGTGTGTCATGTTTTAGGAAAATATTACAGTGATTAGATAATTGGTTGATGATTTTGATTTGACCTTGCATTAGAGGATAAGTTTAAAAAGTCGTAAAAACTTTTGGTGTATAGAACAGGTTAACAGAACTCAAGTTTTAGCGATTACCATTAAAGAATTAGTTCATAATGTTGAATTAGTTCATCATGTAAAATTTTGTGAAGTATGTTTTAAAATACAAAGGACTAGGACTAAGTCCTGAGTTACAAGTTTAGGGCTGTTGCAATGACAAAAAGGTTGCTACAGCAGAAACCCTATTTTCCCTGAGACCCATTATAGCAGCAGATCATTTATTGCTCTGGCAAAAGTTCCACTAAAGCGGTAAAAATACTAAATTACAATTTTTAAAACCCAAAAACTCACTTTTCATTTCCACTAGTCTAAAAAAACATTTAAGAGCTTACTAGGAGAAATTTTCTTCAGTTTTTGGGATTTTCATCTTTGCAAGTAAGGTCTCTTTACATTTTAAACAAGAATTTCTCCTTTAAATTCATATATATCATAGGAATCATGATTATCATAGAATTTAGAGTTTAGCCCTAAATTATGAACTAATGAAAAGTAGTGAATTAGGTTATTTTCAGTTGTTATTGATCCTAGGGTGTTTGCAAACACTACGTATGGTAGAATTCTTATCGACGGTGCTAATATAAGAAGAATTCAAGAGTTTAAAAGGTAGAAAACTTTAATATGATGAGCTAGGGAAATTAATTAGGTTACATTGAGAAGTTTTAGTTCCTAATGGTGAGGAAAGGTGTTGTATTGTAATAAGAGTTGTGTAATTATTGTGTATAAATCAAGAATGAGCTAAAATTCATAAAAAGGGCAAGTTTGTTGCATTATAATGTTTTTAAGAAAGGAATCAAGGAAGGTTATGGTTTAATATAAGTAAAGAATTACTTGACTCTATGCTTATATGTGAATTGGTTGTTTGTGATTTGAGTTGGGCGATTTGCACCTTACATTGAATATTTGATATTGAGATGATATTAAGATTGTATTGAGATGATATTGGGATGATATGTGGATCGAGTGACATGCTGACATTGTTATTATTGGATTGAGTACCATGCTGGTACATGACATGGCCTGAGACTACCCCATAGTTGCAACACGATGCTTAAGGCTACAAGTTACCTCAAGCTAACCCATGAACTGACATAAGCTGAGAATACTGAAAGAAAATAACATAATACTGTGCAGAAGTCATTTGATAAATATTTGAATAGTCAATTCAATAACAAAAGAGTCTAAAACACATCACTGAAAACATAACTAACCATCTGACACACATCACTGAAAACATAACTAACTGTCTGACTTGTTTGAAAGCCTCTAAACATGACGATTTATTAGAATAGGTCCCGAACTAACTATGAATATTGAAATAAACATAAATTGACATACTGGAAAGCAAAGTAAGTAATTTAATTAGTCCTCGACTGATGAGGACTTGCCAATATTGCAGCTGAGTGGCACACGAACTATCTAAGTATGATTAGGGAACTGAGCGTACGAACCTATGTTATAAGACAACATAGCACAAATGAGAGTATGCACTTAGTACTTTGAATACTCTGGTATGTGAAATAAGGAATAACTGATATGTATAAATATAGAATGGTACTGAGTATGAATGCATGAACATGTAAATCTAGTGCATGACCAAGTATAGCATGTACTGAAATAATTTATAAATTTGTTTAACTAAATAAATGACTGACTGGACACTATGCAAGCTTAAACTGGTATAATCTGAATGCTGAAATGAGACTGTGGAAGAAAACATTTGATCGACATGCCCCAATCTAAGTTGATCGGGGTCCAACCTATAACCAAGTTAGAAGAGTGTTAATACCTTGCCACGAGTATTGACACTGGTTGGCATGGATCTACTAATTTGATGTCTCGAAGGGAGAGGATGTCATACCTCTACTGATGGGGGACCCCTCAAATTCTATGGTGTCATTTTAGATCTAAAATTTAGGGACTTCTATTAAATATTCATGCCTAACTGAAGGGGGAGCCGCCATCCCTGCTTTTACTCGGTGCTAAATATTGCTCCCAACTGAATGAATATGGTATGGATATTTATTTAACATGATTTACTACTAATACATGCTCATTATGAAAATATCCTGAATTTAACAATACAAGCATACTATAAATGACTTGTAACCTAAAAACTGTAACATGCATGATTTACCTAGGTATCGCGTGTTCATTACCCACCAACACTATCTATCACAACCAATCTTGGAAAATATTAAACAAATTCATGGCATGGAAAAATAATTAATAAAACCTTATATTTCTATAACTAATCATGAAGTGGAAATTTAAATTATCAAATATATGGAAACACCATTATCATGAGAGAATATATTTTCATGGTTTAAAATCAAATCAATTGAGAAGAAATTTATAAGATTCATAATCTACATACAATTTCACCATTTGGGAAAAAAGAGTTTATACTTGTAAAAGTATGGAATTCTTGGGATTCTATGAGTGGAAGAGACCCATTGATGAATATCCTGCAAGCTTTGGAAAAATCATTTAGAATGGTCTTGTTCTTTTAAAAACCCTAATTTGATCTTGAGGGGGAAGGAAACTGCTTCTTTTGATTTCTCTAAGTTAAATTATGATAAATGATAGAATTTTTTTTGTAGGGGGGAGGTGGGGGGCTTTTATAACCCATTTGGGTAGCCTAAAACCCCTGGGTTAGGCTTTAAAAGGTGTGGAGAAAAAGTTAAAAGTCCCTAGAAAATGTACAAGAATTTTGGGTTCCCAGTCGATACAACTCACCCTATGACTCGTTGGGACTGACTATGAGTTGTAGTCTAAGTCATAAGCGGGAATCTAGGATTTGAGGCCCTTTTTTGGCTTAATTATGACTTCACCTTTACAGCTCATCTTGACTGACTATGAGTCATAAGATGGAGTTGTAGTCTGAATCTTAAGTCTTGGGTCCTTTACTGGTCAAGCTACGAGTACCTCCCTATGACTTGTAGTCACTTATTATGAGCCGTAAGCTCTAGTCATAGCTACTAGGATCAAACTTAGGGCCTTCACTAGTGTGAATATGACTCACTTGCGATGACTCTTTATGAAAGGTAATGACTCGTTACCTGAGTTGTCGTCACAGTAGTGTTTCAGGCCCTTAAGAAAAAATTTCCACAACTTTTTGCCACGACAATTGTTTGAGGTAATATTTGTAGCAATAGAAAGCTAATTTCGTGGCCTATCTTTTAAGAGGTGTAGAGCTTGAAATTTTTTTGGGGTATTACAATATCTCCTCCTTTGTATCATTCATCCTCGGACGAAACTAGATGAGCTGGAGTACTGGGAAGACTGAGATCATGCACTAAAAACTTATGAGTTGAATCATGATTAAATATCTAAATCTAAAACATGATGCATAGACTGAACTAAATTCATGAATGCATATTATGACATTAGGATGGTTGGATAGTTGAGATAGAAAGAGAAAGATTCAATTCAAAGAAACCATTACCTCAAGCTGAGTCTGAATTTGTAGAGAAGAGGTTGAGATATTTTGTTTGCTTATCAATTTCTGCTTCCCACCTAGGTCCCTCAACATACTGATTCCTCCATCGAACCTTATAAAAAAGAATCTCTTTATTCCTTAACCTGTGAATCTGGTGGTCAAGAATCTCAACTGTGAATTCCTTATAGGAGAGGGTATCTTTCACACCCATACTTTCTAGAGGAATGATAGAAGTTGGATCACCAAAGCATTTCTTTAATAGAGAGATATGAAAGACCAGGTACATTGATGCTAACTTCGCAGTCAATTCTAACTCGTAGGCTATCTTCCCAAAATGGCTTAAAATCCTATAGGGGCCAATATAGAGGGACTGAGTTTCCCCTTCCAACCAAATATCTTCACCCCTATTGGTGAAATTTTAAAATATACAAAGTCTCCAACATTAAATTCAAGCTCTCTTCTTCTCACATTTTCATAAGATTTCTAATGAGTTTGGGCTATCTTCAGCCATCCTCGAATTAACTAAACATTCTCTATCACCTTATACGCTGACTCTAGACCAATCAAAGAAGCTTCACCAATCTCAAACCAACCAATAGAAGATCTACACCTCCTACTATAGAGACCCTTGAACGGATCCATTTGGATACTGTAGTGATAACTGTTATTGTAGGCAAACTCAATCAATGGTAAGTGATCATCCCAAATACCCTTGAAATCAATAATACAAGCCATCAACATGTCCTTAAAGTTCTGAATGGTCCTCTCTTCCTGACCATCTGTTTGTTGGTGCAAAGTTGTACTGAGGTGAACTTGGGTACCAAGACCCTTCTAAAAGGCCTTCCAAAATGAGAGGTAATCTTAGTACCTCTATCTAAAATTAGGGTCAACAAAACCCCATGTAATTTCACCAACTCCTTGAGATAGATTTTGGCATAATCCTCAACTGAATATGAAGTCTGGACTAGAAAATAGTAGGATTACTTGGTCATTCTATCCACAATGACCCATATCAAATCATGTTAACGATACGTATGAGATAACCCTGTAGCAAAGTCCATATCACTAGTTACCACTTCTAAGTAGGAATGTTGAACTCCTAAAGCATACTACTAGGTATCTGGTGCTCAACATTGACCTGCTAACAATTTAAACACTTAGACATAAATTTTGCAATATATTTTTTCATACCATTCCACTAATAGACTTCTCACAAATTATGGTACATCTTAGTGGATCTTGGATCAACTGAATATTATAAATCATACTCTTCTGCTAACATTCTCTACCTCAAACCATCCATATTCAGAACACATAATCTACCTTGACAATGAAATACACCATCTCCTATTTTGGAGAAAACCCCAACCTTCTGATCCTAAACTACCTTTTTTAACTTAAGCAAAATGGGATCTCTATCTTGCTTTTCTTTTACCATGGAAACTAGAGAAGATTTTGAACCCAGACATTGCCTTTGGCTACATCAACTAACCGAACTCCCAATCTGGAAAGTTAATGAACCTCACAAACAAACTCCTTCTTTTCCTCCTCACAATGAGAAATGCTCCACATAGACAGCCTTTTAAGGAATCAACCACAATATTGGCCTTACCTGGGTAATACAATAGACTCATATCATAATTTTTCAATAATTCAAGTCACCTTCTCTGATGAGATTTAGGTCTTTCTTCATGAACACATACCGTAAGCTCTTGTGATCGATGAACACATCAACATGAACCCCATATAGATAATTCCTTCAAATTTTTAAGGTAAAGACAACCACTGCCAACTCAAGATCATAAGTTGGGTAATTCCTCTCATGGGGTTTAAGTTGTATAGATGCATAGGCTATCAACTTTCCTTGCTCCATAAAAACACATCCATGACCAACCATGGAAGCATCACAATAAACTACAAACCCATTTGAACTTTTTGGTAGAGTCAATACTAGAGCAGAACTAAGTCGAGTCCTTAACTCCTAAAAAATCCTCTCACAGGAATCTGACCACTGAAACTTGACTTTTTTCTAAGTCATTCTTTACATGGAAGAAGCAATAAAAGAGAATCTCTAAACAATTCGTCTATGTTAATCGACTAAACCCATAAATTCCTAATGTCTAATAGAGAGATAGGTCTAGGCTAACTTCTCACTACTTCAGTCTTTTGAGGATCAACTCTACTGCCATCACAAAAAATAATGTGATCGAGAAAAAAGATAGATTTCAATAGGAATTCACACGTACTAAACATAGAGAATAACTGATGATCCTTAAGGGTATGCAAAACGATCCTCGGGTTACATGCATGATCACTTCACTATAAGAGTAGACAAGGATGCCATTTATGTAGACTATAATGAACATGTCAAAGTATTGATTGATCACTCTGTTCATCAATTCCATGGAAGATATAGGGGCATTTGTTAGTCCAAAAGACATAACTATAAATTCAAAGTTACCATACCAAGTTTTGAAGGTTGTCTTTGGAATGTCACATTCACTAACTTTGAGCTGATGATAACCGGATATGAGGTCTATCTTAGAGAAATAATTTGCTCCCTAAAGTTGGTCAAACAAGTCATCAATCCAGGGTAAAGGATAATTATTATTTATTATTACTTCATTCAACTGATGTAAGTCAATGCACATTCTGAGAGAACTACCTCTCTTGCATATGATGAAAACTGGAGCACCTCTTAGGGAAATACTAGGCTTGATGAAACCCTTATCTAAGATATCTTTCAATCATTCTTTCAATTCCATAAGCTCTACTGGAGCCATTCTTTAAGATGGAATTGAAATAGGCAGGGTATATAGGAGGAGATCTATTATAAAGTTAATTTCCCTCTCGGAAAAAACATTGGGCAAATCTATAGGAAATACTTATGGAAACTTATTCACCACTAGAATTGAATAAAGACTTGGAATTTTGAAACTTGAGTTCTTGACTTAAAGTAGGTGATAAATACAGACCATAGAGATCATCTTCCTTGCCTTAAGGTAAGAGACCAATAAATTTATCGAAACTGAGGTACTACCCCTCTATTCTATGACTGGCTCATTAGGAAATCTGAACTGGATGATTCTATTTCTATAATCAAATAAGGTATAGAAGGAGTTGAGCCAATCTATGAAGAGAATAATATCAAAGTCGGTCATTTTTAATTCTACAAGGTCCACTGAGGTAACTTTATGAGACACCGTGATTAAGCAATTCCTGTACACCCTTCTAGCTATAATAGAACTATCCACTAGAGTAGACAATAAAAAGGGCTCTACTAGGATTTCAGGATTAACGCCAAAATCTACTACTATATTAGAAGTCACAAAGGAAAGTGAAACTCTGGGGTCTAATAATGCATAAACATGAAGGTGAAAGACTTGTAACATACTAGTTACCATGTTAGGAGAAAATTCTTTATCCTTCTAAGTTAGGATGGCATAGAGTCGATTCTAGAACTATCCACTCGTCATACTAGAAGTGGCTCCTTACTGAGTATGGTGCCCTATTAGTGCTTCTAAAGAATTAGTCTGGTCCTACTGACGATCATTCATGCCCCTCCATATACTGGGAAATTCCTTATCCTATGACCTACCATGCTATACCTAAAACACACGTCACTGCCGGCCATACACCCACCCTTAAGATTCTTACCGTACCACTTGTAGACTGGATTAGTGCAGTAACTATTCATACTGCCCTAAGACTAAGAGCTTGGCACTTTATCATGAGTATCTTGTCAAAACTTAGGCACTAGAGTGCTAGCAAAGGATGGGGTTGGGGTTGAAGATTTCTTATGGAATTGGGAATAATTCTCACCATCAAACCTTTATTGAGAAAAGTTAAAACTACCAGTTCTAGACCTCTTATTTTCTCTTTTCTTTTCTTTGAGCTTCTCTTCCTCAATATGCTAACCATGAATCATCAATCTTGAGAGATCTATCTTCGTAATCAACATAGCTATTCTGCACTCTTTGACTATTTCTTTCAAAACTCCCGACACAAACTTACTCATTATGGCACTAGCATCGGCCATCATAGTCAGAGCATAACTTGCTAACTAGGTGAACTTGAGTGAATACTCCTTCACACTTATGTTTCCCTGCTTCAGATTGATAAACTCTTGAACCTTAGTATCCCTCAACTCGAGTGGGAAAAACCTAACTAAGAAAGCAGTAACAAACTCATCCCACTCTACATGCCCTACATCAATACCTCTATCCTCTTTATACTACTAACCCAAGTATGAGTTACCCCTTGCAACTAGTAAGCATCTAATTCAATAATCTCGCTAGAAGTGACACCAATGATATTAGTCACTTTTTTCATATAATCAAGAAACTCTTGGGGATCCTCCTCAAACTTAGATTTAGAGAACACTGGAGGATTTATTCGAGTAAAGTCATGAATCCTAGAAACTGCCATATTAACTACTAGATTCTCTAGAACAACAACCTACTGGTTATTCTGAGCAGCTATAGACTGGGAAAAAACTAGGAATGTGACCCTAAATTAATTATGGAAGACATGTTCTTTTAGAGGGTCTTCCTAAATAGGTGGCAGTAGGGTTGGTCCCTATTCTACCTTCTGTTATTCTTTCTAGGAGGTATTTTTTAGTAAAATTATCAGATGATAAGTTAGAAGAGGTAAATTTAATAGAGTTTATGCTCTAACGCAGGACATGAATACTAAAATAACAAACTTTCCTAAAACATCTCATATCCTCACACCCGTAAGTATGGCATGCTTTACACCTATGAATAAGACTCTACTTAATGCGACATTTAAAAAACCTAGTACACTTTAAACCTTGTGATATGATTCCAAGTTTTTCATTAATCAAGACTACCCCCTAGTCAAAACAAGATGCTTAAGCCATAAGTGTCCTCAGGATAACCTATGAAATGCTAAAAGGTGTGAATACTTAAAGAGAGTAAGAAAATATTGTGCGGAAGTCATTTAATAAATATTTGAATTATCAAGTCAATAATAAAAAACATAACTAACTGTCTAACTTGTGTGATAGCCTCTAAACATGATGAGTTATTAGGATAGGTCCCCAACTAACTCTAACTACTGAAATAAACATGAACTAAAATACTGGAAAGCATTGTAAGTAATATAATCAGTCCTCAACTAATAATGAATCACCTATACTATAGATGATTGGTACACAAACTATCTAAGTATGACCTAGAAACTGAGAATCCAAACCTATGTTATAAGACAACATAGCGCAAACGAGAGTGTGTGATTAGTACTTGAAATGTACTGGTATGATAGATAAAGAATAGATGATATGCATACATATAGAATGGTACTATGTATGAATGCATGAACACATAAATCAAATACTAGACCAAGTAAAGCATGTATTAAAATAATATGTATATATCTATTTAACTAAATAAATGATAGACTAGACATTTGGTCAAGCAAACTTAAATTAGTATAATCTGAATACTAAACTGAGACTATGGGAGATAATATTTTACTGACATTCCCCAATCGAAGTTGATTGGGGTCCAACCTATAATCCCAGTTAGAAAGGTGTCAATACTTTACCACAGGTACTGATATTGGTTGGCATGAATCCACTAATCTGATGTCCAAAAGGATAAAGTTGCCATTCCTTAATTGAAGAGGGACCCCTCAAAATTAATGGTGGTGTTGTAGGTCTGGAATTTAGGGACGGCTACTAATGAATAATGCCTAACTGACAAGGGAGCCGCCATCCCTGCATTCACTCAGTGCTAAGTATTATTCCCAACTGAATATCACTAGTTTGGATATTCATTTAATATGATTTAATACTGATAAGTGGCCAATATAAAAATATCCTTAATTTAACAATATAAGCATACTCAGAATGACTTGTAAGGTAAAAACTATAACATGCATGATTTACCAAGGTATTGGGTGTTCATCACCCACCAGCACTATTATTGTAACCAATCATAGGAAATATTAAACAAATTCATGGTATGGGAAAATCATAAATAACACCCCATATTTTAATAACTAATCATGAAGTGTACATTTGCATTATCAAAGGTATTGAAATGCCATTATTATGAGGAAATATATTTTCATGGTTTAAAATAAAGCAATTGAGAAGAAATTTATAAAATTTATAATCTATATAAAATTTCAACAATTGGGGAAAAAACATTTGTACATGTAAATTTACGGAATTCTTGGGACACAATAAGTGGAAAGGATCCATTGATAATCCATTGATAAATATCCCACATACCTAAAGTCAAAGCTCTGGTGAAATCCTTGAGATTGATCTTATTCATTGAGAAAAGCTAATTTATTCTTGAGAGGGAAGAAAACCACTCCTTTTGATTCCTTAAATTTAAATTATGATAAATGATGGAATTTTAGTGGTATGGGGTCTTTTATACACCCTTTTGAGAAACTTAAATGATATGGGTTAGGCTTTAAAATGAGTGGAGAAAGACTTAAAAGTCCCTAGAAAATTTGCAGGAAATTTAGTTTCTTAGTTATTCAACTCACTCGATGACTAGTTGGGAATGAATATGAATCGTAGTCGGGTCTGAGGCCCTTTTATGGTCTTATTACGACTTCCCCTTATGACTCATCATGACTTACTACGAGTTATAAGATGGATTCGTAGTCTAAATCTTGAGTCTTGGTTCCTTTACTGGTCAAACTACAAGTCCTTCTCTATGACTCAGAGTGACTGATTAAGAGCCATAAGATATAGTCGTAGCTACTGGTCTAAAACTTAAGGCCTTCATTATAGTGACTACGACTCACTGTGATGACTCTTCACGAGTGGTAATGATTCATTACCTAAGTCATCATCACGACAGTATGTTAGGCCCTTAAGGTAAAATTTCTACAACTTTTGCCTCGACATTGGGTTGAGGTGAGACTTAAAGAATTTGAAGGCTATTTTATGGCCTATATTTTATGAGGTGTAGAACTTACAAAAAAATTTAGGTATTAAAATACTGGTACACAGACTGAGTTTATTCCATGTAGGTCACATATGAGAGTCCCAACTGACTCTACTATGTGTATACATATTTCCTACATACAATCAACATTTCATTTGAATATATATATATATATATATATATATATATATAAAAATATATATATATGTGTGTGTGTGCATATATATATATGTATATATTGATGTGTATTTTGATGAACACAATTGAAGAATCTGCCTAAGTATAATTGATGTACTTGTGTATTTATATTTTGAATGAGATAAAGTGTTATGACTATATTTAGTAGTCAACTAATTATGTGTTGTGTTTTTATTGTTGTTACTTGTATCTAATTTGCCTATTTGTATAGTTTAGAGTTAAGTGAATCGATGATGCCTACAATGTACTCTTCTTTTGTTAAGTTTAGGTATTCTAGTATTTGAGATAAGACCCCTACTTTAGCTAGTGATTTTAGAAAATGATTCAAGGGTGAGAACCATGTTCGAGCAGCTATTCGGCCATTCCTAAATAGTTTATTTCATTTATTTCAGGGCTAAGACATTTCTTTATCTAGTGTTTTGAATAATCATTTAGACTTGATATTGGATAATGTTTAGTTGTTCTTGTATAGTAACTTTGGGTCCTGGGGGTTGTACTAATTAGAG
>NC_061121.1:166031595-166098880 GCF_002878395.1 Capsicum annuum
TGAGCATAGATAGATTCATATTCAGCCAGCAGCAGTAGATTATCAGTGAATGCTCATATTCAAGGATATTTTTTTATTTCATTATTTTAGTAGACTCAACATTTCAGTAGATGGAGTTAGTTTGGGGATTATCCCATCAACTCGACTTTCAGACAGTTCAATTTAGAGGCTTTTCAGACTAGTTTTCAGACAAAATTTAGTTTTACAGATTATCATTATAGTTTGATATTTTCAGCAGTATTTCAGATGTTTGAACCTTATGGCATTTCAGCCTATTTTTTGCATTTATTTTGGTATATTATTCAATGCTCACAACAGATATCAATCATGGGTTAGCTTATGGTCCTTTGGTGTCGTAAGCATCATATAGTGTCTGGGGTATAGACTCAGGGCATTACAAACTTGGTATCAGAGCCTAAGCTTCAACACTGTCATAGGAAGTCTGAAAGCCGCATCTAGTAGAGTCTTTTGCATGGGTGTGTAGCACGCCACATTTATGGATAGGAGGCTATGGGATATTTTAGGAAACAGTTTCCGTTCTTTCAGTATTTATGTCATGCGAGTGAGCATGAGCTCAAGTTAAACTCTCTGTCTAATCTATTTCCTTTTTTTTATATACAGAACATGTCTCCCAAAAAGACTAATGAAAGAAAAAATAGAAATCAGTCAGCACCTCAGCCTGTTCAGGCAGATCTACTGGACGAGCATGTCTTCCATGCAGATTTAGAGTTACATTCACTACTCTAGCCAATTCTGCTGTAGCTCAAGTTCAGGCCAACCCACTAGCCAATACTGCTGCAGCCAGGATTTCAGACTTCACCTAAGTGAATCCTCCCCTATTCTTAGGATCTAAGTAGAAGAGGATCTACAACAGTTCCTCGATCAGGTTCAGAAAGTCACAGACATTATAGGAGTGACTTTCAGTGAGAGTGCTGAGTTAGCTACTTATCAGCTACAGGATGTAGCTCATATGTGGTTTAAATAGTAGAAGGTAGACTGGGGCACAGATGCAGAGCCCATAGAGTGGGAAGAGTTTGTTACTGCTTTCCTAGAAAGATTCTTTCCTTTAGAGTTGAGAGAAGCCAAGGTATTAGAGTTCAGTAACCTCAGGCACGGCAGTAAGACCGTAAAATAGTATTTCCTCAAGTTTACTCAATTATCCATATATGCTCCCCATGTAATATCAGACAATAGGTCTAGAATGAGCAAGTTTGTATCTGGTGTGTCAGATAGTGTGGTTAAGGAGTGTAGAATAGCGATGTTGATTAAGAAGATGGACATATCCAGACTCATGGTCCATGCTTAGTAGATAGAAAAGTCTAAGATTAGAAAGAGAGAGAGAGGTAGAATAAGAAAGCTAGAATAGATAGCTTCATTTTCAATCAGCCTAAGTCAGAGGGCGGTAATTATTCCCACTTTCATCCAAAGTCTTCAATTACAGCTCCGTCCTCAGCCAGTGCTCCAGTACCTAAGTTCAAAAATGGTAACAATGATAATGCACTAGGCTCTAAGTCTTAGTGTAGTATCAACTGTGTTAGAACAAATCCTCTATGTTAGCAATTTGGCAAGAACCACAAGGGTGTCTGCAGAGCTGGCAGTGATGTTTGTTTTGGGTATGGCAAGCCTGGCCTCAGAGTTAGAGATTGTTCTCAGTCAGGTTCTCAGGGTCAGCATACTCATTCTTTAGCTTAGTCAGGTTACCCGAATTAGTAGGGTGCCGTTTCCGATGCCACCAGTGGGCAATGCCCAAACAGGTTTTATGCACTTTAGTCCAAATAAGATTAGGAAAATTCTCCTGATGTGGTCACTGGTATGTTACAGATCTTCCATTTACATATTTGTGCCTTGCTAGATCTAGGATTTTTTTAATCTATCATAACTCCTTATATAGCCATTAACTTTGGAGTTAGTTTAGAAATCCTAGTAGAGCCTTTCTCAATTTCTAGCACAGTGGGTAAATCTATCATAGCCCGATAGGTATACAGGAACTGTCCAGTTATGATATCTAAGAAAGTTACTTCAGCAGACCTTGTAGAGCTATAAATGGTAGATTTTGATATCATTCTTGGCATAGATTATCTCCACTCATGTTATACCTTAATTGATTGTAGAAACAAAAAAGATCATTTTCAGTTTTCAAATGAACCAATCCTTGAATTGAGAAGTAGTACCACAACACTTGAGGATTAGTTGACTTCATACCTTAGAGCGAAAAATATGATATCCAAGGAATGTATCGATCATCTTGTGCAAGTCAAAGACTCTAACTCAGAAACTCCAACTCTTGAGTCAATTCCAGTAGTAAATAAATTCTTAGATGTGTTTCCTAAAGATTTTCCTGAAGATCCTCCCATTAGGGAAATAGACTTTGGAATAGACCTTCTCTCTGATACTCAACCCATATCTATTCTACCATATAGAATGGCACCAGCGGAACTCAAAGAATAAAAAGAACAGTTGACGGATCTCCTAGATAAGGGATTCATCAAACCCAGTATTTCCTCATGGGGCACACCAGTTCTATTCATCCAAAAGAAAGATGGTTTTCTCAGAATGTGTATTAACTACTGTTAATTGAACAAAGTCACAGTCAAGAATAAGTACCCATTTCCCAGAATTAATGACTTATTCGACCAACTTCAGGGTGCTAGTTACTTTTCTAAGATAGACCTCAGATCAAGCTATCATCAGCTCAGGGTCAAAGAATGTGACATTCCAAAAATAACTTTCAGAACTCGATATGGTCACTTTGAGTTTCTAGTTATGTCCTTTGGTCTTACCAATGCCCCCGTAGCCTTCATAGACTTGTTGAACCAAGTGTTCAAGTAGTACTTGGACATGTTCATTATAGTCCTTATTAATGACATTCTTGTCTATTCTTGTAGTGAGATTGATCACACAGATCACCTCAAAATCGTACTTCAAACTCTCTAAACTCATCAATTATTTACAAAATTTATTAAGTGTGAATTTTGGCTAAGATCAGTAGCGTTCCTTGGTCATATTATTTCTGATGATGGCATTAGAGTTGATTCTCAAAAGGAAGCACTAAGAATCTAGCCTAGACCTATCTCTCTATCAGATATTAGGAGTTTCTTGGATTTAGCTGGCTATTAATATAGTTTGTTAAAGGTTTATGTATATTGCATCCCCCATGTCCCGATTGATATAGAAGAAAGTCAAATTTTAGTTGTCAAATTCTTGTGAGAAGATTTTTCAAGAGTTGAAGACTCGACTCATCTCAGCCCTAGTTTTAACTCTACCAGATAGTTCAAATGGGTTTAATATGTATTTTGATGCATACAGAGTAGGTTTAGGTTGTGTCCTTATACAGAAAGGTAAGGTCATAGCCTATGCCTCCAGACAGCTTAAGCCCAATGAGAAGAATTAATCGACCCATGATCTCGAGTTAGCATCTGTATTGTTTGCCTTACAGATTTGAAGGCATTACTTGTATAGGGTGTATGTTGATGTGTTCACAGATCACAAAAGTCTTTAGTATGCCTTTTCTTAGAAAGATTTAAATTTCCATCTAAAAAGGTGGTTACAGTTATTGAAAGATTTTGATATGAGTATTTTGTATCACCTGGTTAAGGACAATGTAGTGGATGATGCTCTCAGTAGACTGTTAATGGGTAGTCTTGCTCATATGGAGACAGTAAGAAAAGTTAGCTTTGATAGTTCATCAGCTTGCTCGACTAGGTGTATGCTTAGTCGATTCAACAGAAGGCAATGCGTGGGGTCAGATTAGTTTTAAATCCTCTCTAGTTTTTAAGGTGAAGAAAAAGTAGGATAGAGATCCCAATCTTATTAAGTTGAAAGAGTCAGTCAGAGATCAGAAAATAGAGATTTTCTCAAAAGAGAGAGATAGTGTATTACATTGCTAGGGTTAGATATTTGTGTTGGGTGTAGATGACTTAAAGCAATGAATTCTTGTATAAGTACATGGTGCACATTACTCTATTCATCTAGGGTCCACTAAGATGTACCATGATTTGTGAAAGATCTATTGGTGGAGTGGGAAGAAAAGAGATATTACAGAGTTTGTAGCTAAGTGCTCTATATGTCAGTAAGTTCAAATTGAGCACCAGAAGCTTAGTGGGTCCATGTACAAGTTCAGTATTCCCACATGGAAATGGGAAGAAGTGAACGTGGACTTTGTGATGAGTTTGCCTTGTACTTATAATTAGCATAATTCTATATGCATTATCATAGACAGGATGACCAAATCAACTCATTTCTTGCCAGTCCATACTTCTTTTTCAACCGAGGACTACGCCAAACTCTATATCAGAGAGTTGGTCAAGTTACATAGAGTTTTAGTATCCATTATCTCAGGTAGAGGTACCCAATTCACCTCTCATTTTTGTAAATAATTCTAAAAGGGTCTTGGTATCCGATTTCACCTCAGTACAACATTCCACCCTCTAATAGATGGTCAAGCAGAAAGGACTATTAAGACTCTAGAAGATATGCTAAGATCCTGCATTATCCATATTAAGGGTATTTGGGATGACCACTTGCCTTTGATTAAATTTTCATACAATAACAGATATTATTTCAGTATTCAGATGGCTCCATTTGAGGATCTCTATGGTAGGAGATACAGATCTCCAATTGGTTGGTTCAAGATAGGTGAGGCCACAGTAGTAGGGCCTGATCTAGTATTCGATGCCTTAAAGAAGGTTCAGTTAATGAGACAAAGACTTAGGGCTTTCCAGAATTGACAAAAATCATATGCAGATATGTGAAGAAAGGATCTCGAGTTTGAGATTGGTGATTTTGTGTTCTTGAAAATCTCTTACATGAAGGGGGTAAAGAGGTTCGACAAGAACGGAAAGCTAAGTCCCCGATATGTGGGTCCTTATAGAATTCTCAACCGTTTTAGAAAGGTAGCTTATGAGTTTGAGTTGCCTCCAAATCTAGCCTCAGTGCATCCAGTATTCCATGTCTCCTTCCTAAAAAATACATTGGTGACTCAGCAGTCATAGTTCCTTTAGAGGATGTAAATATTTAGAATGATCTTTCTTTCAAAGTGGTTCTATTCCAAATCCTCGATCATCAAATTTGCAGACTGAGGAACAAAGAAGTTCCCTTAGTCAAAGTTTTTTGGCTAAATCAATCCATTGAGGGAGCTACTTAGGAAGCATAAGCAAATATGTGGACCAAGTATCCTCACCTCTTCTCTTCAAACTCAGATCCAGCTTAAGGTAACAATCTTTCTTAGATTTACTCAATTCTTTGTTCAAAAATAATTCTAAACTTTGTATTTATTACCGTTGCATATTCAGTCATGCATTCATGAATCAGTTTAGTCTTGTACTCATGCATCAGATATTTATGTTCAGTGTGAAAGCTCAGTTTGTCCAGAGTTTAGTCATGTAGTCATACATCATATATGGATGTTTAGTGTTTAAGCTTATTCTATCAGTGTCTCATCTTAATCAATTTCATTCGGGGACGAATGTTCCCAAGGGGGAGATATTATAATACCCCATATTTCTCAAGCTCAACTGAACCCTCAGTTCATGAGTTATCTAATATAAAATTAATGAAAAACTCATTATTTTTTAGTTCAGATCCTGCCATTGCATAGGAAATTGAATTAGCTTTCCAACAATATAAAATTCACCTAAATTCGATAATCGGGTACGAAGTTATGGCTATTTTAAGTTTCAGTCATTAAGCACAGTCATTCAGGCCAGTAGCGCATCCCAGAGTATATCAAAATAACAATTGTCAGTTTCCAATGTTACTCCATGATATTGTGCATCGCGCCAAGGCTTATTTTCATGTTTGTCTTTTTCTAGTGTATCAACGCGATCCCACCGCGTCGCGATGAGTCCGGATTTCAGAACCAAAGGGGCATCGCAATCCCATCACATCGCATCAAGCCCTCAGTTCCCAGTTATCATTTCCCAAGAAAATGGCGTGATAGCATCGTGTCGGACTAGGGGTTCAGTCAAGAAAATTTCTCAAAAATTAAAAGTGATGTACAAGGATAAGTTGGTCTTTTCCTATGATTTTTGCATGACCAGATACGGAATTTAATCCCTAAAAACACTTGAAAGGTCATTCTTAATCAATTTTCCCCCAAATTAAAAACATTCTCTCTCAAGAGAACAAACCCTAGCTATAAGAAATCAAGATCAATCTCAAGAATTTCTCCAAGAATCTTCAGAAGAAATATTCCAAGGTATGTTAGGTGTTCATCTATGGGCCCTTTTCACCCACAGATTCCATGAATCCACCTTTAAAACTTCAAGATTTACGATTTATGATTTACATGCTTGAAATTTGATTGTATTAGTGTTCTTGATATTAAATGAGTTCTAATTCATGATTACTTGTAGATTCCACGAAGTTTGAATAGCATGTACATTGAATTGTGAAATTCCCATGTCATACTATGAATTTTCAAGTTAGGGCATTGTAATTTCCATCCTTATGTGTTAACCATGATTATGTGCATTAAGTTGTGCTCTCTAAGTTTTGATAGAATGTCCATGTGAATGAATTAATAAAATCATGGCATGTTAGTATATGTATAAGCTTATGCCCTACAAGTGTTTGATAAAATGCCTCTATGAATGATTATGATTTTCAAGAGTATATTATACTTTTTTTTCATGCTATCGAGTCCTGGGGGTATTTAATACCCGACAATTTAGCTGTGTGCCTAGAGCCAATGTCAGTTACAGAACCCCATTCATGTCACAATTAGTAGTACTCTAGTCAGTTACAAAACTCAATAGAACTCAATCAGTTACAAAACTCAGGAAAATTCAGTAAACTCAGTATCAGTTTAGTGTCTTTCAGTTGGGAGTAGGATTCAGCATCGAGTGAACCCAAGAATGAGGGCTTACCTGTAAGTAGAGAATGCGATACTTAAAAACAATCCTTGCATTCCATAACTACGTAGCCAGCATAGGTTGACCTAACAGTTGAGGGTGATGAGGTGTTTTAACCTGAAAGATGAGGGTTCTTGGATTCTTATTAGAGTACCTACCAGATGAGGGTAACTCTTTAGCTTGTCTTTACCCGTGGCATGGTACTGACACCCTTCCAACTAGGGTCACAAGTTGGACCCTAACTCAGTTAGCTTATCTTATTTAGGGCATGTCGATTAGATTATTACCTCCCACAGTCTCAATTTCAGTCTTCAGAATAGAACTCAGTTCAGGTCTATAAAATCAAGACTATCTGATACAGTCAACCAGTATCAATAAATTAATTATCAGTAACTTCAGATATCAGTTACTCCATATCAAAATTTAGGACTTAGCTTCAGACAAGCTTAGTCACAATATTTATTTATATATGCATTAGTGCATACTCAGTATTTACAGTAGTATCAGTTATCCACGTACTCTCATATTCAGTTACTTTATATCATGTAGTCAGTTATTGTTCATGCATATGAACCTTTGCATTCAGCCTTACCCTATCTAGCATACCAGTACATTCCACATACTGACGCATACTTTTTTTGGTGCTATGATGTCTTATATCATGGGTTCGGATGCTCAGGCTCTCAACTGAGCATAGATAGATTCAGATTCAGCCAGCAACAGTAGATTAGTAGTGAGTCCTCATCAATCAAGGATATTATTTTATTTTATTATTTCAGTAGTCTCAGCATTTAAATAGAGGGAATTAGTTGGGGGATTGTCCCATCAACTCCATATTTAGAAAGTTTAGTTTAGAGTTTTTTCAGACTAGTTTTCAGACAGTATTAGTTTTATAGATTATCATTACAGTTTGATATTTTCTGTAGTATTTTAGATGTTTTAACCTTATGGTATTTCATCCTATTTTCCTTATTTATTCTAATATATTTTTAGTGCACACATCAAATATCAGTCATGGGTTAGCTTGTGGTCCTCCGTGGTCGTAAACATCGTGTAGTGTCTAGGGTACAAACTCAGGGCATTACAATTATGTATTTATAGAAGGTTTAAATTTAGGCTCTAGTTGATTACGTATTTAGTGGCTGCATCAAAAAAGAATTTTTAGGAGGTGGTTGAGTTTGCTAAGTAGGCTAAAGCAATTAGAAAGCAAAGAAAGATAAAGGAAAGGGAAAAAAAGACTTATCATCAGGTCATTTTAGTGGTACTTATTCAAGGGGTCATTGTTTTGTAGGGTTACTCTTCTCGGCCCTTCTATTAAACTATGCATGTGTCTCTAGGAGTCCCATCTAAGGTCAGTTATCAGTCCTCCTAGATAGAAAGTTCTTCACTGTCATCATCTTTAGTTTAGCAACCTGCATTAGGCATATGGTGTAATAAATGTGGTGGTTGGGTCACATTCGAAGGTATTTTCCTAATTTATTATCTACAAGTTAGTTGACTCAATAACTAGCTTCTAGTACTTTAATTCTAGTAGGTCATTATAGTGGAGGATATGGTAGGGGCTATTCATAAAGTGCACTTAGTAGCTATGTTTAATAACCCTTCAAGTCATTTTCTATATTTCTACTTATTATTACTGTTTGAGGCTTTTTATTGCTTCTCCTAGTAATTTAGGACTCATTGGAATTGAAATTTTGATTATCGAGCAAATCATTTGGTTTTAAGTGCCAATTCCTTATTTATAAGTCTTTATTAGTTCCTAATAACCACTAGATAAAAACTTCAATGAAATGATATCGTATGCAAATTCTTATTGTGCCATCATCTATAAAATATAAATTTTAGGCTAGGAGGACCTTTGGTTTGGGTCTTCAGACACCCAATCTCATTTCGATCTATTGGTCAGAAAGTTAAGAAAATGAAATGGGTATGGGACCCATATTTGGTCAAAACAACCTAGAATGGAAATTCTATGCACGTCATTACATTCAAAATATCAAATTTGGTGTGGTTACATAGTTCTTTTATGTATACAGGAATCTAAACTAATACCGAGCCCTCGATCGAGCTCATTTTGGACTTGGAAAATCTAGTGCATCAGAAAATCTGGTTCTATCACGATCACGGTATCTATGTCGCGATCACGACAATTTAGATCAGACCCAACCTGCTATAATCACTAGGCTCAGGTTACAATCATGGTTTGCATTTGTAGGACAATATGGTGCATCATGACTTCTCAGTCGTGATAGCAATACCCGAATACTTGGACTGAGCATAAAAAGACTCATTTTCCATAATTTTGGTCATTCTTCATCACTTCCTTTTGAGATAAAAACCCTAAATATTGCGAGGACTTAAAATTAAAGCTTGTTGGTGATTGGAAAGGTAGATTAACATTTATTTTTTCAACTATATTCCGCTTTGAGAAAAGAATTCACCCTTTTCTGGGAAAAATTTCTTGATTTAATGCTCAAAACTCCAAAGCCTCAAGGGCTTGAATTGATCCCCAATTTAGTTTTATTTCATCCATTTTTTAGGGTAATGATTCCTTTAGCATGCAAGAATGTCGCATTTTTTTTCAAAAAATGAATGTTCATAAGTAGGACCGACACAGGGTTTTATATGATTGTTATAACTGAAGTAAAATGGTGCAATTTGGGTATCATTATTCTTGTATTGATCAGTAAAATATGTTTATGATAGCATGGGATATTGAGGAGGCTTAAGAGATGGAAAAAGCGGCGCTTTAGTGGTTCGTAGAGCTTTTTTTAGTATCGAGGTAGGCTAGGTTTATCCCTTGTTAGATTGAGTTATTTCATAGTATTGTTATGATATTTTTTTAGATTTGGGATGGTTTTTAGGATTTGGATTGATGAAATGCCAGACTTGGATTAGTTAGACCGCTTAGGCTAATCTAAAACCATAGAGTTGAAACACTAAGTTTGTTTCCTTATGCTTTAGGTGAATTAGACTTCACTTTTCATATTTAACATGAGAATGCCTTAGATCACTCAAGATTGAGTAAAAATGCTTTAATAACTCATGCTTATGGTAAGATTGGCCTTAGTTTCTTACACTAATGAAGGTTTCCTTAGTTTTCATTTGACATAGTTAATATGGTTGGAAAGGATCTTTACCTTAGGACTAATTCTTGCTTGTTTAACATCTAAAGGTTGATTTAGACACCTTAAACCTAGTTCAGGTAGAATTTGCCTAAAATTGAACTTGAGGATTTGGACTGGACTCTAAACCCACTTTCGGCTATGATACATGTTAGTTTTTGTAAAACTTTTATGCTTATTAGACTCTTAGAAATATGTATTGAGGCAATATAGAGAAATCTTGATAATTGAAGGTCTTATTGGTTAATGTGAGGGTTAATGCATATTGATTATCCTATCATTTATGCATGTTGATGATACTACTTATGATATTGATTAGAAATATATATATATACCTAGTTCGATTTTGGAAGATAATTAGTTATTGATTATATATATCTAATTCAAGTATGGAGAAGGATTCTGACACTATTAATTATATTTATCGATTCAAGACCGGTTACTAATTATTTACTAGTTTGAGATTGGCTATTGATTATTTATTAGTTCAAGTCTGGGTATTGACTATAGTTATCGGTTTGACTCCGGATATGCATACTATGACACAATGATATACTTCTTATAATAAATGATATCGGGGTGTGAGATTGAAAGTAACAATAGGGCTAGGTTTGAAAATAAGGAATTGGTTATAATGTGACATGACATAAATGGGCTATAGTGGTAAAATGACTAGGTTACAAGAGATTGTGAGCTTATAAATTATGACTAGTGGGTATATAATGACTAGACGATAATTGAATTATGGATAATATATGGATAGTTGATTAATAGGTTAGTGTATAATTGATGATAAGGTTGCTTTATATTGGTAAATTATGAAATATTTGTAAATGACCAATTTGTGATAATTGTAGGATGATAGTTAAATAACAGTGAAAGTTATAATGTTGGTTTGTTGTATTATTCTATCTTTAGTGTACTCTCCAGGTGTACGGGAGTCTTGGATAAGTTATTTACTATTCCACACCAATTGGCATATGGGAGCCAATTTTGTAGTTATGATTGTATGCGTCGATTCTTTATGATACATTATTATTTTGATTCATTTACTTATCTATGCACATCGAGGTCAGAGCTATTTCAGGGTTTTCTATATACTTACTTAGTAATGTTATCTTGCATTTTATCATACTTATATCATGATTTAGCTCAGTCGACCGATGATGCCTATTAAGTACCCATTATTTTGATACTTATACTGCAATTTTGTACCCTTTGGTGTATATTTGAGTACTAGATGTCGTTGTTGATTGTTGATCGTGTTGTATTGTTGTTTTAAAGATAGGGTGAGCTCGTGGAGATCGAGTCACCTATTTCCCTTTATCTTTTATATTCAGTCTTGTGTTATCAAAAAAGATATTGTTTCCTATTCTTAAGCTTTATGTTGCATTACTATTAGATGCTCTTGTACTTGCTTGACCAGGTCAGGGGATGGTATCTTTAATTGACAACTTTTATCTATGTTCAATGCTTTACCTATTTATAATTTGTGTTCTTGAAATTTTTCTATGTTGGACATTTCCAACCAAATTAACCCGTTATGTTAGCTCCAAGTTATGGTTTTACCTACTGGCTAGATTTAGTAGGGTCTATCATGACTTGTAAATGGGGTCATGTCAAATTGTTATTAAAGTCTTGGTTACACCAGTATTTTTGGTATAAGAGCAAGTGTCTAGTAGAGTCCTGCAGATAAGAAAAATGATGTATGTTTCCTATCTTCAGGAGTCTATGGGACATTCTTAGGAGCTCTTCACTTCATTATCTTATATTGTGCTATAAGTTTGAGTTAGTTTGTAAAAGTATACCCTTGATTTTACTCTTTTGCATATGGTCAGGACACGTGTTACCATTACACGAGATGAGGGTCCCGAGACTTAGCCTATGGATCCTACACCTATTCGTGGAAGATCTAGTAGTTGCGGACAGCTTGTGATGTATCCCTAATTAGGGGAAAAGATAGGCCACTTTTTCTAGGTCCTATTCCCACTCCTGAGATAGAGATTCTTCTACCACAACCAGCAGTGGGCCAGGGACCACCTTAGGCTCCACTAGGGTTTATTTCCTCTTTAGTGCTCAAAGATGTATTGATTCAGCTTTTAGGTTTTGGTTGGAGGTATGCCATCTGATGGTGCACAATCTACAAATCAAAGTAGTACTAAGGCAGGGGTACAACTGATAGTTGTAGCTCCTAGAATTGTGGTTTCTCCTATAGTTTTAGTTTCTTAGTCAGTGGTTTCTCAACATGATATTTCTTCTAAGGAGCAATAGATATTGGGTAGTTTCTTAAGATTTTCTTTGCTTAGGTTTTTCGATGCTCTAAGTGAGGATACATATGAGTTTTGATTGGTTGTGATGATATGCTCTATAATTTTGGCCTTGTTGAGATTCGTGGTGTGGATTACACTATATTTTAGTTGAATTTGGTCACTCAATATTGATGGAGAGGTTATATGGGTTCTAGACCACTTGGATCATCATCCCTTAATTATACTTAATTCTATGTGATGTTCTTGGAGAAGTATATGCCTTACAGCCTTAGATATTGTTTGAGAGACTAATTCTCTAAATTAGAGTAAGGTTCTATGACTATTGTATAGTATGAGGCTCTTTTTTATGAGTTGGCTAGGCATTCGACTTTTATTTTGGATACTGAGTATAAGAGAGTTTGTTTCTTTGTTAGAGGGTTGATACTCCCCATTATTATGTCTACTCAGAGTTTGGTTGCTATGGGTAGGTATTTTGCTAATGTCTTAAGTCATGCTCAGGTGATGAAGGATATGCATTATAAGTCCCATTGGGTCAATGATAAGAGGCACAAATATTCGGGCAATTTTATTAGGAGCCGTAGTAGTTCTTGATTTAAGGGTAGTAGTTCTGATGGTGGGTATTCTCCTCATCCTTACTTATTAAACTTAGAGTCAGCCTAGTCAACCGGTTCATGTAGTACTTTAGATTATTGACGAAGGTCAATCTAGTGCCAGAGTTTGCCATAGTCAGGGCAGGGGCTAGTCTTTGAGGGGATAATCTTCTGGCCATTCTAGTTGTGATGGTTATTCCAGATCAACCATATCTGTTTGCTCTAGCTTAGCTTAGGGAGATTGTTATTTTCCTGGATCTTTAGGTCATTATTCTTAAGAGTGCCCTAGTCGTAGGACAATTATTATTTCAGTGCAAAGTGTTTCCCCTCATAGAGAAATTTATCCCTCAACTAGAGGTGGTTCTCATAGTCACAGGAGTGGTTTTCAGGGTACTCAAGGAGGTTATCATGCAGGCAAGATAGGAGGTCAGTCAGGTGCCTAACAAGGTAGCAGTCATTATTAGTTGTATGTAGTACCTGCTAGGACAAAGGCTGAGACTTTGGATACTGTTGTTACAGGTATGAATTTGGTGTGTTTCCAGTTGGTCGTTGCTTTATTTGATCTAGTATCCACCTATTCTTATATATACTCTTATTGTGCACCATGGTTGGAGTTTTCTTCTGACTTATTATTTGTCTTATTGCACATATCTACTCCCTTGGGTGATTTCTTATTCGTGGACCAAGTTTTCAGATCATGAGTTATGACTTTAGTGATATTGATACTTATGCTGATCTTATTATTTAGGATATGGTTTATTTTGATGTAATTTTGGTCATGGACGGGTTATCCCATTACCATAAGGTCATGGATTTTTTTTTTACCAAGGCTATTACCTTAGCCATGCCCAGCATACCCCCAATCATGTGGGATAGAGTAGTTAGCTGCAAGCCCATGGGGATCATATCTTATGTTTACGCTAGGAGGCTTATTTTGAGAGGTTGCAAGTATTGAGGGGTTGCGACTCATACCTCTCTTATATTTGTGATACTAGTGCTGAGAGTTCATTGCTTGACATTGTTCGTATAGTTTTTGAGTTTCCTGATGTGTTCCCTACCGACCTGCCTAGTATTCCCTTTATCCTTGAGATTGATTTTGCTATTGATCTTGAGCCTGGCACTCGACCTATTTTTATGGCACCTTACAATATGGATCCTGTAACTTAAGGAGTTGAATACTCAGCTTTAAGATCTTCTTAGTAAGGGTTTTATTAGATTGATCATGTCTCCTTAGGGAGCTCCTATATTATTTGTGAAGAAGAAATATGGCTCCATGTATTGATTATAGGCAGCTTAATAAGGTGATAGTGAAGAACCATAATCCTATGTCTCATATTGATGATCTATTTGACCAACTTTAGGGTGCGACAGTGTTTCCAAAGATTGATTTAAATCTAGTTACCATTAGTTGAGGATTTGGGCTGAGGATATCCTGAAGATAACCTTTAAGACCCATTACGGTCATATGAGTCACTTGTGATCTATTTTAGGTTTATTAATACCCTAACTGCATTTATGTATTTGATGAATCAAGTATTCAGACCTTATTTGGATTTATTTCTGATTATGTTCATCGATGAAATCCTTATGTATTGTAGGAGTAGACAGTATGCATAATATTTGAGGATCGTGCTCCATACCTTAAGAGATGTGCTTTTTGCCTAATTTTATAAGTGTGTGTTTTGGCTTGAGTCTATGAACTCCTTGAACATGTTGTGTCTAAGGATAGGATTATGGTAGACCCAGCTAAGATTGAGGTAATTTGTGGTTGGTCTAGACCTACATCTCCTACTAAGGTTCGAAGCTTCTTTATTTTGGTTAGTTATTAAGGATGGTTCGTCGAAGGTTTTTTACTATTTTAGCCGCTATAACCAGATTGAGTCAAAAAGAGGTTCATTTTTTATGGTCCAAGAAGTATGAATTGAGGTTTGGAAAGCTCAAGGTTTTTCTTACTTCAACTCCTATTTTAGCTCCTCCACTTGTGGGTTAGGGATTCAATGTGTTTTGTGATTCTTCTAGTGTTGGTTTGTGTTGTGTATTGATGCAGCAAGTTCATCTTATTGCTTATGCTTCTAGATAGCTTAAGATTCACGAGTGTAACTACCCCATTCATGATTTGGAGTTGACGACAGTAGTTTTTGTGCTTCAGATTAGGAGAAATTATCTTTATGGTGTGTATTATGAGATTTTCACCAATCATCGTAGTCTTCAACATTGTATGACCCATAGAGAGCTTAATGCTAGATAGCATGGATGGATGGAGTTGCTAAAGGATTATCATATTTCAATCCTTTATCATCCAAGCAAGGCAAATGTGGTAGGAGATGTCATTCTCCAGTTAGATGGTTTTAGACTTCCAAGGCTAGGCCTTGTGGTACTGATTTACTTCAAGATTTGTTGGATAGAATCAGGGTAGTTTAGGAAAGGTTGAGAGCGACTCAAAGTAGGCAGAAGGCCTATGTAGTCTGTAGGCTTCGTTCTATAAGATTCAAAGTTGGTGATCGTGTATTCATCCATGTGTCGCCCATGAAGGATGTAATGAGGTTCAAGAGGAAGGCCAAGCTCCATCCTAGATATATAGGACCTTTTGAGATTCTTTGCATACTTGTTGAGGTGGCTTATGAGTTAGCTTTACCGCCAGATTTTTCCATTATTCATCTGGTTTCCATGTCTCTATATTGCGGTGATACATTCCTAATCTATATCATGTGCTGAAATGGGCCTCAGTCCAGTTAGGTGAGCGTTTGACCTTTGTAGAGGAGCCTGTGCTTATTTTGGCTAGTGATATCAGATGGTTACGCACTTGAGAGATTCCTTTAGTTAAGGTTCAGTGAAGACAGTGCCCAGTGGATGAGGACACTTGGAAGATCGAGAGCAGGCTAGGGACTCAGTGTCATCACCGGTTCGAGACTTTAGGTATATCCTAATCCTTTACTTTCGCAGGCAAAAGTTTCTTTAGTAGTGGATATTGTAATGACCCTTCAGTTCATTTTCTATATTTATGCTTATTTTTGCCATTAGAGATTTCCATAGCTGCCCCAAGCCAATTATGACTTTTTTGTACTAACAGTTCAGTTATCGAGCAGTTCATTTGGTTTTTAGAGCCAATTCCTCAATTAGAATCTTTGCTTGTTCCAAATGGTCACCAAGCAAAAATTTTAGTAAAATGATATCGTATACAAATTCTAACTGCGCTAGCATCTCTGAAATATCAATTTTGGGATAGGTGGTCCTTTGTTTTGGGTCCCAATACACCCGATCTCATTTCGACCTATTGGTCAAAAAATTAAGACAATAAAATATGGGCATGGGACCCAGATTTGGTTGACACGATCCAAAATGGAAATTTCGTGTGTGCCATCACATCCAAAATGTTGAATTTGGTGTGGTTACATAGATCGTTTGTGTGTATAGGATTCTAAACAAATCTTGAGCATTTAGTCGAGCCCAATTTGGACTTGGAAAATATTGGACATTAAAAGTCTGGTGTGACTGCGATTGCAGTATCTATGTCGCGATCATGACAAGTCTAATAAGCCCAACCTGCTGTGATAATGAAACTCAGGTCACGATCATGGTTCACTTATGCAGGCCCAATATGGGGTGATCACAACTGCTCAGTCTCAATAGTAACACCCTAATACCTGGACTAGGTATAATAGGACCCACCCTGTTTTCATGATTTTAGCCATTGTTCATCAATTCCTTTAGAGCTAAAAGCCCTAAATAGTGTGAGGGCTTAAAATTGAAGCTTGTTGGTGATTTTGAAGATAGATTAACATTTTTTTTAGTGATGATCTTCCGATTTGAATTAAGAATTCACCCTTTTCTTGGTGAAAATTCTTGATTTAATACTCAAAACCCTAAAGCCTTAGGGATTGATTTAAGCCAAAATTTATCTTGTCTTTACCTATTCTTTAGGCTAATGATTCCTTGATCATGTAAGAATATTGGGTTGGTTTCAAAAACTTAATTTTCATAAGTAGAACCCACATAAGGTTTTATGTGCTTTTATACCTAAAGCATAATGGACCAATTTGGGTATCGTTATTCTCGAACTGATGAGTAGAATATTTTAATGATATCTTGGCATCTTGAGGAGGTTTCATGGAAGGAATAATTTGTGCTTTAGCAGTTTATTGAGCTTTCTTTGATGTTAGGGTAGGCTAGGTTTATCCCTTGTTATATTGACCTATTTAATTGTATTCTTATGATATTGTGTTAGATTCGGGATGGGTTTTAGGTGTTGCATATATGAAATGCAAGACTCGGGTTAGTTAGACCATTTAGGCTAATCAAAAACCATAGAGTTGAAACACTAAGTTTGTTTCCTTATGCTTTAGGTGAATTGGACTTCACTTCTCATGTTTAGCTTGAGAATTCCTGAGATCACTCAAGATTGTGTAAAAATGCCTTAATCACTCATTATTAGGGTAAGATTGGCCTTAGTTGCTTGCACTAATGAAGGTTGCCTTTGTTCCCATTGGACTTAGTTAATATGTTTATAAAGGATCTCTACCTAACTGTGGCTTGTTAGCCATCTAAAAGTAGTGCAACATGGGTATCGTTATTCTTGTATTGATGAGTAAAATGTTCTTATGATAGCTTGGCATCTTGAGAAGCCTTCTCGAAAGGGAAAACTAGTGCTTTAGCAATAAGATGAGCTTTCTTCTGCATCGAGGTAAGCAAGGTTTATCCCTTGTTAGATTGAGGTATTTCATAATATTCTTACGATATTGTGATTGATTCTAGATGGTTTTAGGTGTTGGATTGATGAAATACAAGACTTGGGTTAGTTGGACCATTTAGGTCTAAATCTATAGAGTTGGAACACTTAGCACGTTTCCTTATGCTTTAGGTAAATTAGACATCATTTCTCACGTTTAGCATGAGAATGACTTAGATGACTCAGGATTGACTAAAAATGTCATGACCCAACACTACCCCCTAGTTGTAACACGGTGCTTTGAGTCACAAGTGACCCTAAGCTAACCTATTTCCTGGCATAAGAAATAAATACTAAAAGAATGTGCCAAAATTCTCGTTGGAAGCTAACTAAAGTAAACTAATAAGGAATATTAATAAATTCAAGGTAAATATTGTTTGAAGATGCTCAATGAAACTGAAAAGAAACCTGTCTAACTGTCTGACTATCTAAAAGCCTCTAAACCTAATGAGTTGTTGGGATAGGTCCCCAACTAACTCTAACTAACTGAAATGATATAAAGTATTGAATGAATAACTAAAAAGATTACTAGTCCTCGGCTGATAAAGACTCACCAAAGTTGCAACTGAGTGGCATGTAAATGCGCTAAGGGTGGTCTGAACACTGGGCATCTGAACCTATATTATAAGACAATATAGCGCAAAGAAGTATGCAATTAGTAATTTGAATGTACTGGCTATGCGAGTTGAAAATCTAGATGATATATATATACTGAGCATGAATGCATGAACACGAAAATCAAATGTATGACCAAGTATAAACATGTGTTGGGTATCAAAATAACTGAATGATTGAATACTGAACACTTGATCATGAAAACCTGAACTGAGCAAAATCTAAATATTTAAATGAGGACTGTGGGAGTGAAAATTTAATCGACATGCCCCAATATGAGCTAATCAAAATCCAACCTATAACCATAATTTGAAGGGTATCGATACATAGCTAGGGGTACCAATACTGGCTAGCGTGGATCCACTAACTGATGTCCCAAAGGACTAGGGTGTCAGTTCTCTACTAGTGGGTAACCCTTCATAGGCTATGGTGGTTCCATAGTTCTAGAACTTAGGGACTTTTACTAAAGGTCAGAGTCCTCTACTGGTGGGTAAGCCTTCATCCCTGTGTTCACTCAGTGAAAAGTACTACTCCCAACTTAACTGACATTGAATTATGACTGATATATAAAGGGCAACTAATATGCTCAATCATGGCATGCTGAATATATAATACATGCATGATCTAAAGAACAACATGAATATGTAAACTAATGTATGTTTCATTTCCTAGGTATCGGGTGTTCATAATGTACCATCTCTGACTAATGCAACTGAACATGATACTATTCAATGGTGTGTCATAAGATAATTTCTCTATTTAAAGCAAATAACTCAACAACTTAAATAATGGGGAATATCATGTTCTCATACATGGGAGATCACTAATCTCTTGGAAATACATACTCATGGTCATACACATAAACTAAAGAGAGTTAAGAGATTCATATTTGACTTGGAACCCAATTAAATGAAAAAGGAATTATGCTTGTAAATTTAGCCAATTCTTGGGACTCAGTGGGTGTAATGGATCCCCTGATAAAATCCCATATACCTGAAAACAAACCCCTTAGAGAATCTTCTTAAAACTTGAACTTTCTTTTAATCAACCCTAGTTTGGCTTTAACGAGAAAAAATTGCTTCTTTAGCTATATGTTGACTGAGTTTTGAGTTATGAGAGTTAGGGTAATGTTTACCCTAGATACCTTATGTTTTTGAAGTCTAAAGCGATGTGGGTTGGGTTAAAAAGAGATGGAACTTTAACAAAAATCCCTTGTTAAAATCTTGTAGGAATTTTGGTCCCAGATATCACGACTCACCCAATAACTCATTACGACTGGTAACGAGTCGTGGTTTGAGTCTTGACTTGAGATCCTGGGTTCTGAGCCTTCACTGTAAGGTAAACACTCCCCCTCCCAATGACTCATTTGGTATGACCACGAATCATTAGGAGTAGTCGTGGTCTGAGACTCTATTTTGGGATTCCTTTTTATTAAGGTAATAGGTCCACCCTATGACTCATCGTCATTGATAATGAGTTGTGAGGTAGAATCGTTACCCCTGGACTAAAATCTAGGGGTCCTTAATAGTTTGGGTACGATTCCAAATGATGACTTATTACATCTGATAAAGAGTCGTGTCCTGGACTCATTACCACTGGCAATCTGACAAAAAGTTAGGGAAATTTTCATAACTTTTTGCCATGGCATTCTGTTAAGGTGAGACTTATGACATTGGAAAATTAATTTAATGTCCTATATTTTAACGAGTTTAGGGATTGAAAACATAAGGTATTACAATATCTCCCCCTTGGAATCATTCATCCTCGAATGAAACTGACTAAGCTAGGCTATTATAGAAAAGATGATATTCTTACACAGATTACTCATCAGGTTGTAATGATTTAATATTTGAATCTTTGACTGATGCATGGACTGAACTAGACTCATGAATGCATGTCATGACATGGATATGACTGGATGGTTGAGATATAAATGAAAGAATTAATTAATTACTTCATACAAACTATTACCTCAAGTTGAAACTGGGTTCGTAGAGAAAAGATGGGGGTACTTGGTTATCATATCCGCTTCTGCTTCCCAAGTAACCCCCTCAATCGACTGGCTTCTCCAAAAAACCTTCACCAAGGTGACCATCTTATTCCATAATCTTTGAATTAAATGGTCAATGATCTTAATTGGAACCTCTTCGTAAGAGAAGCTACTCTCCGTGCCAATCCTTTCTACTGGTAGTACTGATGTTGGATCTCCAGTACATTTCTTCAATAAGGAGACCTAAAACACTTGATGCACTAATGCTAACATTGTGGGTAGCTCAAACTCATAAGCCAACTTCCCATACAAGCTAAAAATCTTATAAGGGCAAACATAGCAGGGACTAAGATTTCCTTTCTTACCAATCCTCTTCACCATATTTCATGGATGAAATTTTCAAGTATAAAAATCACTATTATCAAACTTAAGCTCCATTCTACTCACATCAACATATGATTGCTAATGACACTGTGGTGTTTTTAGCCTTTATCAAATCAACTTAACCTTTTACATTCCCTAATATATTAAATCTGGTCCTATGAAAGCCACTTCACCAACCTCTAACCAACCAATAGGAAATCTATACCTCCTACCATAGAGCGACTCAAATAGGGCTATTTGAATGATGGAGTGATAGTTATTATTGTAGTCAAACTCAATCAAAGAAAAGTGATCATCCCAACTACCCTTTAAATCAATTACACAAGCCCTCAACATGTCCTCTAAGGTCTGAATGGTCCTCTTTACTTGAACATATTTCTGCGAGTGAAAATTTATGCAAAGATGAATTTGGGTACCAATATCCTTATGAAAATCCTTCCCAAAATAAGAGACAAATTGTGTACCTCTATTTGAAATGATGGTCAAAGGGACATTATTCAACTTTATTAATTACCTAAGATAAGGTTAGCATAATATTTGACCTAGTCTATATTATTAACTGGCAAGAAATGAGCTGACTTGGTCATTCGGTCCATAATAACCCAAATAGAATTATGCCGACAATGAGTATGAGGATCTTATCACAAAATCCATATTCACCACTTCCCACTTCCAAGTGAGTATGTTGAATTCCATAATAGTACCAGAAGGTTTCTAATTCTCAACCATAACTTGCTGGCAATTTTGACTCTTAGCCAAGAATTTTGGTATATCCTTCTTCATAACATTCCACCAATAGACTTCCTACAAATTGTGGTACATCATGGTTTCTTCGAGAAGAATTGAATATCATGAAATAAGATCTTCTATTGACATCCATGGCCTTAAGTCACGCACATTAAGAAAATATAACCTACCTTGACAACAAAGTACACCATCTCTCCCTTAGGAGAAAACATCATCCTTTTGATTTAGGACTACCCTCTTTAACTTAGGAAAAATAGGGTCACTATCTTGATTTTCTTTTACCACTACAACCAAGGATAATTCCAAACCATTCTAAACCCAAATACTACTTCAATTAAATCAACCAAGTAAACTCCTAACCTATCAAGCTGATAAACCTCACGAGCCAACTCCTTCTTATTATCATCAATGTAGGCAACACTTTCCATGGATAATCTACTAAGGGCATCGACAACAATATTTTCCTTACCCAGATGGTACAAGAAACATATATCATAATTTACTAATGACTCTTGTGTTCAGTAAGCACATCAATATGGATCCCATAAAGGTAAGGCCTCCAAATCTTTAAGGCAAATACAACTGCTGCCAATTCAAGATAATGAGCAGGTTAGTTCTTCTCATGAGGTTTAAGCTATCTAGAGGCACATGCTTTAACTTTGACTCATTGAATCAGCATACAACCAAGGCCAACTTTGGAAACATCATAGTATACCATAAATCTATTTGAACCTTCTAGTAAAGTCAAAATAAGAACGGAGGTGAGTCAAGTCTTTAACTCCTAAAAACTCTTCTCGAAAGAATCTAAGCATGGAAACATGACTTTCTTTTGAGTTAGTCTAGATATAAGAGAAGCGATAGAAGAGGATTTCCCAAAAAACCATCTGTATTAACTAACTAAATGTAAAAAACTCCTTATATCTAATTGAGAGATGAGTCTAGGCCAGTTCCTAATGACTTCAGTCTTTTGAGGTTCAACTAGAATTCCCTCACTAGAAATTATATTACCAAGGAAGGCTACTTATTTTAAACCAGAATTCACACTTACTAAACTTAGCGAATAACTGATGATCCTTGAGAGTCTGCAAGGCAATCCTCAAATGGTGTGCATGATCACACTCACTTCAAGAATAGATGAGAATGTCATCTATGAAAACTATAACTAGCATGTCCAGAGATTGTTTAAACATCCTATTCATCAAGTCTATAAAAGCTTTAAGAGCATTTGTTAGTCCAAAAAACATAACTATAAATTTGAGGTGACCATATTATGTTTTGAAAGCTATCTTTGGGATGTCACATTTTTGACCTTTGAGCTGATGATAGTCGAATCAGAGGTTTATCTTAGATAATCAATTTTCACCATAAAATTAGTCGAATAAGTCATCAATCCTAGGGAGTGGATACTTATTCTTGATTGTGACCTTGTTCAACTAGAAATAATAGATACATATTCTGAGAGACTCATCTTTATTTTATACAAAAGAAATAGGCACCCTATGAGGAAATGCTAGACCTGATGAAACCCTTATCTAGGAGATCTTTCAATTATTTTTAAAGTTACTTGATCTTGGTTGGAACCATTCTATAAGGTGGAATTGAAATAGGTTAGGTGTCTGGAAGGAGATCTATTCCAAAGTCAATTTCCCTCTCGGAGGAACTCTGGGCAGATCTTTAGGAAATACTTCTAGAAACTCTTTTATTACTTGAATTGACCCAAGACACAAAATTTTTGACTTTGAGTCCTTGACTCAGACAAGATGATAGATCCATCCTGTGGAGATCATCATCCTTAACTTAAGGTAGGAGACCAATTGATCTATAGGTACTAAGGTACTAGCTCTCTATTATATGGCTGGCTCATTAAGAAACTGAAACTGGACTATTCTATTTCTACAGTCGATTAAAGCATAACAAGTATGGAGAAAATCCCTGCCAAGAATTACATCAAATTCATTTATTTCTAATCTATAAGATCGACTGAGGTGACTTTATGGAACACTGTGCCAGGGCAATTTTTGTACACCAATTTGACTAAAATAGAACTACCAGTTAGAGTAAACACTGTGTACGGTTCTAAAGAATTTCAAAACCAACGGCAAAGTCTACGACTATATAGGGAGTCACAAAGAAAAGTATGGCTCTAGGGTCTAATAATGCATATACATGATTATGAAAATCCTGTAATGTACGAGTAACCACATAGGTGAACCCTCCTGATCTTAGTGAGTCTAAAGGGCATAAAGTTAATTCTAGCGCTGTTCACTGGTAGGGAGAACTACTAGAGCTGATAAGGAGTTAGCCTAACCTTGCTGATGAAGATCCTTACCCCTCTGCACAACCACTAGGTAATCCTTCATCCTATGGCCTGGCTTAACATATCTGAAAAAAGCATCACTCCAAGCCATGCACTCGCCCTTATGGTTCCTACCATATCTCCTATAAATTTAGTTGGTATGACCATTGTTAATGCTACCTTTGGAAAAAGATCCTAGTGCTCTATCCTGAGTATCCTATCTGAACTTAGGCACTGGAGAACTGACAGATGATAGGGATGGAGCTAAAGATTTTTGGTAGAATTGAGAGTGGTTCCCACCATCTGATCTCTACTGAAAAAACTAAATTTAATAATTCTAGCCCTCATATTTTACCATTTTCATTCTTAATCTTCTACTCATCAATCTACTAAGTATGTACTATTAATCTAGAGAGATCTATCTCCTTAACAAATATGGTCATCCTGTTCTCCTTACAATATCTTTAGAGACACCCGACACAAACTTGCTCATTTGGGCCCTAGAATCAACCACCATAGTCTTAGCATATCTCATTAACTAAGTAAACTTAAGTTAATAATCCTTCATACTCATATTAACCTACTTTAAGTAGATGAAATCTTGCACATTGACCTTCCTCAACTTGAGTGGGAAGAACCTATCTAGAAAAGCAGTAGCAAACTCATCCCACTCTATAGGCCCTACTTCAAGACCTATTTCATACTTCCACTACTTCAACCATGTATGGGACACTCTCTAAAATTAGTAAGAAATAAAAATAATTACTCTCACTCAAAGTGACACCTATTATCTCGGTCACTTTCTTAACACTATTTAGGAACTTATGTAGATTCTTCCCAGACTTAGATCTAAGGAATACTAGAGGATTCATCTAAGTGAAATACCGAATTTAGGTTGCTTTTTTATTTACAACTAGGTTGGATATGGTAACAACCTGCTAGTTGTTTTGAGCAGCAATGGATTTGGCTAATGCCATAAAAGTAGCCCTATATTAAGCGTGTGAGACCTGCTTATTCATAGAGTCTTCATGAATAGGTGGTGGCACTGGCTGGTCCCTATTCCTTCTTATGTTAACCCTCATGGGAGGCATTTTATGTAAATAGTAGATACTGAGTTAGAAGAATAAGTTTATCAGAGCTTGTTCTCCATCACACGACATGGATATTAGAAGAAGTGAGACTTTCCTAAAATGTTTCATAGCCTTTCACCCATAAATATGGTGCGCTTCACACTCAAGAACAATACTCTATTTAACATGGCTTTCAAACACCCTAGGACACTTTTAACCTTGTGCTCTGATACTAAGTTTGTCATGACTTAAGACTACCCCTTGTCATAACACGGTTCTTAGAGTCGCAAGTAACCGCAAGCTAACCCATGGCCTGGCATAAGAAATAAATACTGAAAGAATGCAACAAAATACTAGTTGAAAGCTAACTAAAGTAAAATGATAAGGAATAATAATAAATTCAAGGTAAATACAGTCTGAAGATACTCAATGAAATTGCAAAGAAACCTCTCTAACTGTGTGATGTCTAAAAACCTTTAAACCTGATGAGCTATTGGGATAAGTCCCAAACTAAGTCTGACTAACTATAATGATATAACATATTAAAATAAATAATTGATAAGATAACTAGTCCTCAGCTGATGAGAACTCACCAAGGCTACAGGTGAGTGGCAAGTAAATATGTTAAGGGCAATTTGAGTACTGGGATTTGATGCTATAGCCTGAGACAAGATAGCTCAAGAAAGTATGCAATAAATACTTTTAATATACTGGGTATGCGAGATGAAAATACTTTTAATCAATGCATGAACATGAAAATTGAATGAAACACTAAGTATAAACATGTGCTTGGTATCTGAATAACTGAATGACTGAATGCTAAACACTTGGTCATGTAAACCTAAACTAAAAAATAATTTGAATAATGAGCTGAGGAATGTAGGAGCTAACATTTAACTGACATGCCCCATACTAAGCTAATCATGGCTAACTAGTAACCCTAATTAGAAGGGTGTTACTACCTTGGCAAGGTTACCAACACTAGCTGGAGTGGATCCACTAAACTAATATCTCGAAGGACTAAGGTGTCAATCCCCTACTAGAGGATGACCCCTCATAACATATGGTTGCACCATAGTTCTGCAAAATAAGGACTTCTACTAAAGGACTTAATCCTCACTAGCGGGTTAGCCTTCATCCCTGCATTCACTCGGTACTAAATACTACTCCCAACTAAAATGACACTTAATTATAACTGATATGTAAACTATAATTGATATACTCAATCATGGTATTCTAAATTTATAATACATACATGATATGAAAACTCATAAATATGTAAACTAATGCATGCTTAATTTCCTAGGTATTGGGTGTTCATAACCCACCAGCTTTGACTAATGCAACTGAACATAATAGTATTCACTGAGCATGATAAGATAATTTCTCAATTTAAAGCCAACAGCACAACAACTTTAAATAATGGGTAAAATCATGTTCTCATACAGGGAAGATCACTAATCCATGAATAATACATAATCATGGTCATACACATAAATTAAGGAGAATTAAGAGATTCATATTTGACCTGGAGCCCATTTAAAGGGAAAAATAATTATGCTTTTAAATTTAGAAAGTTTTTGGGACACAGTAGGTAGAAGGGACCCACTGATGAAATCTCACATTCTTAAAAACAAACTCCTTTGAGAATCTTCTTGAAACTTGAACTTTATTTTGATGAAACCTAGTTTGGATTTGGAGAGAATAAATTTCTTTTATTATCTGTTGACTAATTTCTAAGTAATAAGAGGTTAGGTTAATATTTATCCTTGATAGCTGATGTTTTTGAAGTCTTAAACAATGTTGGTTGGGTTAAAAAGGGGTTGAATTTATCAAAAATTCCTTGTTAAAATCAATTAAGAATTTTTGTCCCAGATATCACGACTCACTCAATGACTCATCAAAAATAGTCAAGAGTCGTGGTCTGAGTCATGAACAGAGATTCTGGGTTCAGAGCCTTCACTATTAAGGCAATGAATCCCTCTCCTAATGACTCATTAGGTCTGACCATGAGTTTTTAGAAGTAGTTGTGGTCTTAGACTCTATTTTTTGTTCCTTTTTGTTAAGGTAATTAGTCCACCCTATGACTCATTGTTACTGATAATGAGCCATGATGTAGACTAGTTACAATTGGGATAAAATCTAGGGGTACTCACTATTGTGGCTATGAGTCCAGATGATGACTTATTGTATCTCATAACAAGTCATGTGCTAGACTTTTACCACTGGCAGTCTAACAAACTCTTAGGGAAACTTTCATAACTTTTTGCCACTACATCAAATTTTAGGCTAGACTAATGGCATTGGAACACTAATTTAATTGCCCATCTTTTTATGCATTTAAATCTTGAAAACTTGGGGAATTACAAATAATACTTTAGTCACTCATGCTTATGGTCATATTGGCCTTAGTTGCTTACACTAATAAAGGTTACCTAAGTTTCCGTTAGACTTAAATAATGGGTTTGGAAATGATCTCTACCTTAGGACTAATTATGGCTTGTTAAACATCAAAAGTGGATTTATATACCTTTAGTCTAGTTCGGGTAGAATTTGCATAAATGGAACTTGAGGATTAGGAGTGGACTCTTAACCCACTTTAGGCTATGACACATGTCAGTTTTTGTAAACCTTTTATGCTTAGTAGACTCTTGTAAATGTGTATTAAGGCAATATAGACAAATATTGATACTTTATAGTTATGTTAGTTAATGTGAGGGATGACTCCTATTGACTATGCTATCATTTATGCATGTTGCTGATACTACTTATGATGTTAATTATATATATATACTCGATTCGAGTCTGGAAGATGATTATGTTATTTTTTATATATACTCGGTTCTAGTTCAAAGGGTGATTGTGACACTATTGATTATATTTATTGGTTTGAGTTTGCCTATTGATTATTTACTGATTTTGAGTTTGACTATTGGTTATTTCCCAGTTCAAGTCAGGATATTATTTATATTTACTGATTTGATTCTTGATATGCATACTATGCTATGATTATATACATTTTATGATTAAGAAAATTGAGGTGTGAGATTGAAATTAGCAACTTGGCTAGGTTGGAAAATAATGAATTGGTTATAATGTGCCATGACATAAAAGGGCTCTAGTGGTAAAATGACTAGTTGACAAGAGATGGTGAGCTTATAAATTATGACTAGTGGGTATATGATGACTAGCCGATAATTGAATTAGTTATAAGAGATGAATAGTTGATTAACAAGCTAGTGTATAAATGATGACAAGGTTGCTTTATGTTGGTAAATTATGTAATATTAGTAACTGAGTGATTGGTTATAATTGTAGGATAATGGTTAAATATAAGTGAAGTTTAGTTATAATGTTAGCTGATTACATTATTCTTTTTTAATTGTACTCTCCGTGCGCATGCGAGCCTATGATGAGTTATTTACTTTTCCGCACCAATTGGCATATGGGAGCCAATTTTATAGTTATGATTATATGTGTTGATTCTTTATGATACATTATTATTATAGTTCATTTTCTTATCTATACACAATGATATAGGAACTATTTAAGGTTTGTCTATACCTTGACTTAGTTATGTTATCTTGCATTTTATCATACTTATATCTTGATTTAGCTTAATTGGCCTATGATGACTACTGAGTACCTATTGGTTTGGTACTCATACTACACATCTGTACTTTTTTGGTATAGATCTGAATACTAGCTATCATCATTGATCATTTATAATGTTGTATTGATATTTTTAGAGATAGGGTGAGCTCTTACATTTTAAGTCACTCATTTTTCTCTATCTCTTATATATAGTCTTTTGTTATCAAGATAGATATTGTTGACTATTCTAAGTTTTTAAGTATTAATACTATTAGATGCTCTTTTACTGGCTCTACAAGGTCATGGGATGGTATCTTATATTGACTACTTATATTTATGTCTAATTAAACCATTACGTTAGATCTGGGTTATGGTTTAGCTTACCTACTAGCAGGATTTAGTAGGTGCCATCATGACTCATAAATTGAGTCATGAAACTACAGTAGATAAGGGTTAGCTACCTAGAAAACCAAAGTGTAGGATAGGTTGGTTGAGGTGGCTTGTATACTAGTAGAGGTGGGGATCAGGGTGATTATAGGTCTCATATCTTTGTTGTTTTGAACTATCGTAAAAAAAATGATTTGATGCTATAATCCTAGGTACTATTCTTGTTTGTGATTATATGTCTTATCTGTTATTTAATCCCAAGTCTACTTTTTATTATGAATTTGTGAAATTTCTATTGGTTTGGGACTTAAAATATAAATTTCTTGATACTCCTATCTATGTGTCTACACCAAATGGGGTTTCTATATGTGTTGATAAAGTTTATCAAGCGTATCCTATGATGTTTATGGGGTATAAAACTTTGGTAGACTTAATGATCATAAATGTAGAGGAGTTTGATATTATTTTTGGTTGAGTTCATTGTCTCCTTATCATGCTATTGTTTTTTGTCATGATAAGACATTGAGATATGCATAGGATAGAAAGGTTAGAGTGGAAGGTACTTTTAATCCTATTACTGTAAGAATTCTGTCATCTATTCATGCTCAAGATTTAGTTAAGTGGGGGTGTAAGCATTCCTAGATTATCCGTGAAATAAAAGTTTAGTAGTCCCTCATATAGCTTCTGTTTCAGTAGTATATGAATTCCTAGAGGTGTTCCTAGATGATTTCTCTAGTATGCCTCCTAATTATGAGCTTGGCTTTTGTATAGACTTAGAGCCAAGAACCCATCCCATTTTGATCCCCCTCTTTTAGGATTACACCAGTAGAGTTAGAAGCACTAAAGTCCTAATTACAAGATTTGTGAGAAAAAAGTTACTCACCCAAGTATTTCACCTTGGGGTGATCCTATTCTTTTGTGAAAAATGGATAGTAGTATGCAAATGTGCTTAGACTACCGATAGTTGAATAAGATTACTATTTGCAACAAGTATCATTTGCCTAAAATAGATGCTCTATTCAACTAGTTGCAGGTAGCTATGATTTTCTACAAGATTGATTTGAGGTTAGTTTACCATAAACCTATGATTCGGCAGAGTACATCCCAAAGATGATCTTCAAAACTCATCATGGACATTATGAGTTCTTGGTTATGTCTTTTAGTTTGACCAATGCACAGTCACTTTTATGAGTTTCATGAATTGAGTTTTAAGCTATTATTGGATTCATTTGTCATTATTGACATTTTGGTTTACATAAAGAGTAAGGAGGAGCATAAAGATTACTAGCGTACAATATTGGGTTTGTGTAAGGAGAAGCAGCTATATGCAATTATAAAAGTGTAAATTTTGGTTGTTTTCAGCATCTCTTTGGGGGCATATGGTATCTAAGAAAAGGGTAATGTTAGACCCGCAGAAGGTTGACGCTGTTAAAAACAATTCTAGATCAATATATGTTATTAAGGTTCATAGTTTTATGGGGTTGACCAGTTACTATTGTTAGTTCATCAAAGGTTTTGCCTCTACCACTTCGACTCGACTAACTTAAAAAGAGGTACCTTTAGTGTTGGATGATATGCGTGATGATACTTTGCTAACTTCACCTCCCATTCTTACCTTGACTACTAAAGGTAAGGATTTTATTATATAGTATAATGCTTCATGGTCTGGCTCAAGTTTGTTTTGATGTAGGATCAAAATGTCAGCGCTTATACTTTGAGGTAAAGGAAGCCTTATAATAAGAATAATTCCACTCATGATTTGGAATTGAAAGGTGTGGCCTTTACTTTGAAAATTTGGAGATATTACCTCAATTGAGTTGTAATGACCTTTCAAGTCATTTATTGTATTTATGATTATTTTATCCATTAGAGCTTTTCCATAGCTGGCCCAAGTCATATTTGACTTGTTGGAGCTGACAATTTAGTTACCGAGAAGTTTAATTGCTTTTTAGAGTCGATTCCCTATTTAGAAGTCTTCACTAGTTCCAAAGATCCACTGGGCAAAAACTTTAATAAAACAATCTCAAATGCAAACTCTGACTATGCCAGTAGCTTTGAAATATCAATTTTAGGCCAGGTAGACCTCTGGTTTAGGACCCGAGGCACCGGAGCTCATTTGGACCAATTGGTTAGAAAGTTGGAAAATTAGAATAATGGGTATGGGACCCACATCTAGTTGAAACAAACTTAGATTGAAAATATGACTTTTCCATTGAGTTTGAAATGTTGAATTTAGTGCGGTTACATAGTTTATTTGAGTATATTAGATTTTGAATGAATCTCGAGATATTGGCAAAAAATTCCAAGTTTCATCTATCAACTGTGCTAACAGCAAGTACTACGACTACACATGGAAGGATAGCAATCACCATACCTGCTCTTAGACTCTAGCAGTGCGATTGCACACCCTGTTGTGCGATATCTATACCTGGTTACCTAGTATGGGCATAATGATCCCTTAGACCATATTTTGGTCATTTTCCACTCATCGTTGAGGTATAAGAATCCTAAAAGAGTGTGATAACTTAGAATTAAATCTTGGGGTGACTTGGGAGTTTAATTAACATATATTTGTGCGAATATCTTCGGATTTAAAGTAAGAATCCTTCAAATTCATGCTTGAATTTCTTGAATTTTTTACCAAACCCCTAATCCATAAATCTACTAGGGCTTAATTTAGTCCCAAACTTAGCTTGGTAACTATTTTGGGGGGTTTTGATTCCATAAGCTTGAAATGATTATTGGGTTGGTCTCAAGAACTTGATTTTCTATAAGTGGGATCCACGTGGGGTTTTGGCATAATTTTTGGACCCAAAGCACAATGGTGCAATATGGGCATCGATGTTCTCATATTGATGTGTAGAATGTGTTTTTGATAGCTTGTCATCTTGAAGAGGCTTCTTAGAAAGGGAAAGTGAAGGTTTAGTGGATTGTTGATCATTCTTCGGAGTTGAGGTTGGCTAGGTTTTCCCTTGTTAGATTGAGCTACTTCATAGTGTATTTATGATAGTTTGTTGGATTTGGAGAGGTTTTAAGTGTCGGTTTAATGAATGGCAAGACTTAGGGGTAGTTGGCCGTTTAGGCTATTTTGACACCATAAGCTTGAATCCTTTAGCTTGTTTCCTTGTGTTTTAGATGAATTGGACTTCATCAATCATGATTAGCATGAGAATGAGTTAAGTTACTCAAATTAGGCATAATTAATCTAGTTATTCATGTTTAGGGGAATTTTCTATCTTATGGCTAATTAAGGCTTGTTCGATATCTGAGGGTAAAATTAGATACCATAAGCCTAGTTTGGGTAGAAATTTTCCTAAAATGGAACTCAAGGAATAGAAGTAGAATCTTAACCTACCTTAGGATATGACACGCAAGTTTTGGTAAACCTTTATGCTTAGTAGACTCTTGAAAAGGTGTATTAAGTAAATAATTAGAAATATTGATAAATAATCATTATGTGGGTGAATTTGAGGATTCATTTTTGTTGTTATTTATGCTAATGATGATGTTATATGATGATGGTTATGATATTTATGTTCGGTTCAATTATGTGTCTAGATGATATTTATGACTTGTTCAATTCTGAGTCTTGATGATCTTTATGATCGGTTCAATTCTAAGTCTGGATGATATTTATAACCGATTTAATTTTGAATTTGGCTGATATTATGACTGGTTCAATTCTGAGTCTTGATGATATTTATGATCGGTTCAATTTTGAGTCTTGATTATTTTTATTCCCGGTTTGATTTTGGATTATGATTAAAATACTACATGTTGAAATATGGTATTTAAAAAAATATTGGTTAATATTATGATAGCTAATGATAGAGGATTCATAGTTGATAAAATGGATGTATGGTAGCAAGTTGTTGAATAATGCCAGTGATTAGAGAAAATTAAAAAGTAATTAGCAGCTTGTGTAATATTTTTGGTAAATTGCTAAGTGATGGTATAATGCCGAATGGTGATGGATTGTGAGGTGATTATTGAATTATGGAGATGATTAGTATACATGATGTATTCATAAATTATTCTATCTTTATGTGTACTCTCTGGTAGTATGGGATGCTATGATGATTTCTTAACCTTTTTCACCAATTGGCACATGGGAGATAATTTTGTAATTATGTTATCTCGTGTTTGATCTATTTACATTATTTCATTGCTATTATATCACTTTTTTTGCTAATTATGTGCAGTGAGGATGGAGATGATTCAGGTTCGGTTCTATACCTTGAGCTAGCTATAATCATCTTGCATTTTATCTTCTTTATACCATGATTTATCTTAGTCGGTCGTTGATACATACTGAGTACCTATTGTTTTTGTGCTTATACTATACTTCTATACATTTTTGGGGAAGATCCAAGTACTAGCGTACGCCATTGACTGTTGTTCGTGCACAGTTGATCTTTTAAATATAGGGTGAGCTCGTGGAGTTTCGAGTTTCTTATTTTCTTCTATCTTATTGTTATTCTTTCTTTTATATCTAGATAGATGTATTTATTAAATTTTTAGTCTTGTCAGTTGTATTAATGACATTCGATGCTCTTTTACTGGCTCTACTAGGTCATGGCATTGGTATTCATGTGTTGAGTTATTTATGTATTTAGAACACGATGGTTGTTTGTAACTTGTATTCATTGAATTTGGCCTATGATATGCATTCCCTACCAAATTTACTTATTGTGTTAGCTTTGGATTATGGTATTGGCTTACCTACTGGCGAAACATAGTAGGTACCATCATGACTTATAAATTGGGTCATGAGAAATTGGTATCAGAGCTTAGGTTTCACCATTATTGTAACACCCCAACTTAGGAAAGAGTCCCACATTAGCAAAATAGAGGAGGGATGCTGGGTATATAAGTAAGCAAGCCTTACTTCCTAGTGACACATTTTAAAGTCGTGCGGGCCTGGGCCCAAAATGGATAATATCACTAGTGATTTAGGGATTTAGAGGGGTCTCTCGGGCCTTGATGGTTTGGGATGCTCGTCGTAGGCAAATCCCATTGGGTGGGGCAAGCCTCAGCAAGGATGCTGAGTCCATAAGAGGGGGTGTATGTAGCATCCCAATATAGGAAGGACTCCCACATCGGCAAAATAAGGGAGGGATGCTGGGTATATAAGTAAGCAAGCCTTACTCCCTAGTAATGCATTTTAAAGCTGTGAGGGCCTGAGCTCAGAAAGGACAATATCACTAATGGGTTGAGGAGTTCAGAGAAATCTTAGGCCGTGATGGTTCAGGATGCCCATTGGAGTGAGAGCCTTGGCTCAGGTCGTGACAGGTATTATTGGTACAAGAGCAATGGTTTGGTAGAGTCCTGCAGATCAAAATGTTGGCATCCGTTTCCTATCATAGGGAGACTTTGAGAAATTTTTAAGAGTTTTTCACTTCTATCACTCATATCGTGCTAAGATTCTGAGTTGGTTTATTGAAGTATTCCCTTTTCTTTACTCTTTCATAGATGGCCAAGACACGTGCTACCGCTACATGAGATGAAGGTCCTAAAATCAAGCTTAGTAATCCTTCTCCTATTTGTGGATAAACTAGAGGTCGTAGATAGCCTCGTGATGTGTCCCCAGCTAGGGGCTAGGATAGGTCACCTTTCCAAGACCCTATTCTTATGCCGAAACTAAAGATTCTTCTGCCATAACCAATGGTGGGCTAGGGACCAGCTAAGGCTCCACCAAGGTTATTCCTTCTTCATCGCAAATAGATACATTGAATTAGCTTTTGGGGAGAGTGGGTGGTGCATATTCTATCGATAAAAGTGGTAATAAGAAAGAGATGCAGCCTGTAGTTTTGACTCCCAAAGTTTAGGTTCCTTCTGCATAGATAGTTGCTCAGCTGATAGTTGCTCATCCTGTGGTTTCACAGATGGATATATCTTCTGAGGAGGAAAAAATATTGGGTTTATTCTAGAGATTGGCTCCTCCTAGATTTTTTATTGCTCTAGGCGAGGATTTATATAAGTTGTTGACTGCTTTTGAGGATAAGCTTCATGGCTTGGGCCTTGTTATGACTCATGGTGTGGATTACACAATATTTTAGTTAGAGAGGTCCTATGGATTCTAGGCAAGATGGACCTTCTCCCTTGTCATGGACTCAGTTCTCTTAGATGCTCTTGGAGAAGTACATACCTCGCAACCTTAGAGATTATTTGAGGGATCATTACTCTAGATTGGAGCAAGGATCTATGAAAGTTGCAGAGTAGGAGGCTCACTTTCATGATTTGCTAGGCATACAACTTCTTTTTTTGAGCATCGAGTATAAGAGGGTTCGTTGTTTTGTTAGAGAGTTGAGACTCCCTATTTGTATGTCTACTTAGAGTTTGATGGCTACAGGTAGGTCTTTTGCTGAGGTTTCAAATCACTCTCGAGTGATAGAGGTAATGCATCCTGAGCCTTAAGGGGAAACAATAAAAGGTCTAGATATCAGGGTAGTTACAATGGGAGCCATAGTAGTTCTCAAATCAAATGTAGTAGTTAACATAGTTGGTATTCTTTACATCCATCCTAGCAGCATCAGAGTCATCCTAGATGACCGGATTAAGAAGCTCTTCAGATTACTGACGGAGGTCAGTCTAGTGCTAGTGATTGCTCTAGTCAAGGCAGTGGTCAGTCTTTTAAGGGGTCATCATCTAGTTAATCTAGTTGTGGTGGATGCTCTAGGTTAACTGGATCTATTAGTTATGGTTCATCTCAGAGGGTATGTGTAATGACCCTACAGATTATTTTCCATATTTCCACTTATTTTCACCAATAGAGATTTTCATAGCTATCCCAAGTCATTTATGACTTGCTAGAACTGATAGTTTGACTACCAGGAAGTTTACATGATTTTTTTAGCCAGTTCCCTATTTATAAGTATTTGATTGTTCCAAATGGCCACCGTGAAAAAACTTCAACAAAGATCTTAGATGCAAATACTAACTGCACCAGTAGCTCCATAATATTTATATTAGGCTAGGAAGATCTTTGGTTCAAGTCCCAAAGCACTCAAGTTGGAATGTTAGAAAATTAGATGTTTGGGTATGGGACCCATATTTTTATAACAACCTTGGATGGAAAACCCGACCTCACCAACTCATCCGAACATTAAATTATGTTTGTTTACATAGATCATTTGCAAATATTAGATTTCAAATGAATCCTGGGCATCACTGGAAACTTGGAAAATTTTCCAAGTTGATAGTGCAATGGCAATTGCACAAGGACCATCTTGATCGCACTATGGAAATTGGAAATAAGGCCCATGACGATCCCACATAGGCGATTATAGTACATAGGTGGAAATAGCCACACCTGAGTGCTTAGGATGGGTATTTAAAGGTCCTTTAGGTCATATTTTGGGAACTTTACACATATTCATGAGACCTAAAATCCCTAATGTAGTGTGTTAAATTCTATTTGTGTCTTGGGAATGTCTTGAGAGCTTGATTAACATATTATTTCATGATTAACACCTAATTTGAGGTATGAATCCTTCAATTTCAAGCTTGAATTTCTTGTATTCTTGACCAAAACTTCAAATATCTCGAGGGCTTGATTTTATCCCAAATAAGCTTAGTTTTCACCTATTTCTTGAGGGTTATGATTCCTTGATGTTATATGAATATTAAGTTAACTTCAAAAAATTTTTTCTATAAGTAGGACCCATTTTGGGACTTTTGGTGTCATTTTTTGACCTGGAGAATGGTGCAATATGTGTAATGATATTCTCATAATGATGTGTAGAATGTCTTTTTGATAGCTTGGCACTTTGAAGAATATTCTCGGAAGGGAAAAACAAAGGTTTAGCAGTTCGTGAACTTTCTTTGGATTTGTGGTAGGTTAGGCTTATTCCTTGTTAGATTGAGCTACGTTATAGTATAGTTGTGATATCTTGTAAGATTGGGAGGGGTTTTAGGTGTTCGTTTGATAAATGGAAAGACTTAGGATTAGTTTCATCATTTAGGTCATTTGAACTTATTGATTGGAATTTTTTTGTAGGCTTAAACCTTGGGGACTCAAACTTCATGTCTCATCTCTAACATTGGGATTCCTTAGTTATTCTAGTTATATGTGAGTGACCTTGTCACTCATGCTGTGGGTAATTTGACCCTAGTTTCTTACATTAATGAAAATGCCTTAGATACTATGGTTGAGTAGGTTTAGAGTATGGGAAAGACCTTTACCTTAGAAAAATGGTGGGTTGCTATATATCTAAGAGTTGATTTAGATACCTTAGCCTAGTCCCGGATAAAAGTTAGACTTCGAATGTATTTTGAGGAATCAGAAGTGGGTTCTTGACTTACCTTAAGCTTGGATGGATATAGTTCACTTGAAGACCTTAGACTCTAATTAAGGGCCTAAGAAATGTTCCCTTGGAAGCATATTGGTTAATCATGGTAATGGATTATGGGGGTGACATTGGAAGTGATGTATGTGGTTTGCTTTGTAAGCTAAATTTTTGTTAGTGCTATGAGTAGCTTGGGATTATGCTATTTATCATGATATACTTTTGTTGAGTAATGAGCTAGCGGTCCACTAGAAATCCCTCTTATTTCTTTATTGTGAGTCATGATGTTAATAATTCTAGAGGGAATGTTTATTGACTACATGGGAAGCTATGTTACTAATTATGCTTGAAACTCGATGATAGTTTGCATTACTCATGTTATATATTCATATACCTATTGTTAAGTCTACATTGATGATGAATCATGAGTCATGGAGGTATACTTTTTCTTGTTTCTCCTTTATGTTCATTATCTTTAGCCCCCGTTGGGCTTGTCATTTATTTTAGTCCTCATGGGGTTTGTCATTTACTTTAGTCTATGTGGAGCTCATTCTTTATTATTGACATTAATTTGCTTATTGTGATGATATTGATACTTGACAAGGACAGTATTGTGATGTTGATATTGATACCCAACAAGGTTGGAGGATATTATGGTGATGATGTTGATACATGAGAAGGCCGGGGGTGACTATAATGATACACCCAGTAAGCCTGTAGGATGATTATTTGATGTGCCTGCACGTCATCTACCAGTTTGAGTCTGGATAGCCCTATGTATGGAACTTTTATGTGTATATATATGTATGTGTATGTGTGTGTTAACATTCTAGAGATAGGGTAAGCTCTTTAAGTATAAGTCACCTATTTCTCCTATCTTATTATTGTTTTGTCTTTTATTTTGAGATAGATGTATTGTATACTTTTCTTATATTTTGTTGAATATTAATACTAGATGGTCTTGTACTAGCTCTATCAGGCTGTGAGATTAGTATCTTATGATGGTCGTTTATCTATATAAGAAATCTTTGTTTATATTTTAACTTATGTTCATCGAATTTAGCCTATGTTGGTATTTCTTACCAAATTAAACCATTATGTTAGCTTTGGGTTATGGTATTGTCTTACCTAATGACGGGATTTAGTAGGTTCTATCATTAACTATAAATCGGGGGTACTGACAAATTAGTATCAAAGCTTAGGTTTCCTGGGTATTGTTGGTACAAGAACAAGTGTCTAGTAAAGTCTTATAGATCAGAACATTAACGTTTATTTCCTATCTTATAGAGGCTATGGACATTCTTAAGAGTTCTTTTCTTTTTCACTTATATCATACTAAGAGTTTGAGTTGGTTTGTAAAATTTTCCCTTGACTCTACTCTTTCATAGATGGATAGGACACGTGCTACGACTACATGAAGTGAAGGTCCCAAAATCGAGCCCATGGATCATTCTCTTATTCAAGGACAACCTAGAGCTCAAGGATAACCTCATGTTGTGTCCCCGACTAGGGGAAAAGATAGGTCACCTTTCCCAGACCGTATTCTTGCACCAAAGTAAAGATTCTTCTGCCATAGCTAGCAGTGGGCCAGGGACCAGCCCAGGCTTCACCAAGTTTTATTCACTCTTTATTGCTTAGAGATGCCTTGATTTAGCTTTTGGTTATTATTAGTTGTATGTCTTCTGATGGTTCACAATCTACTTACCAGAGTGCTACCAAGGTGGGAGCGCAACCTGTAGCTGCAACTTCTAGAGTGGAGGTTCCTCCTATATCAGTAGTAGTTCAATCAATAGCTGGTCAACCAGTTTTGAATCAACCTACTATATTTTCTAAAGAGTAGAAGATGTTGGGTAGATGCTTAAGGTTAGATCCGCATTGATTTTCTGGTGCTCCAGGCGAGGATGTGTATGAGTTTCTTAGTACTTGTAAGGATAGGCTTCATGATTTAGGCCTGTTTAAGACTCGTGGTGTAGATTACATCACAGTCCAGTTGGATTTGTCTGCTCATCCTTGGTGGAGAGTTTATAAGGATTCTAGATCAATTGGATCATCTCTCTTATTATGGATTCACTTATCCGAGATATTATTATAGAAGTACGTACAGCATAGCCTTAGAGATTGATTGAAGGATTAGTTCTCTAGATTGGAGCAGGGCGCCATGATAGTTGCTGAGTATGAGGCCCATTTTCATGAGTTGGCTAGGCATGCAACTTTTATTTTGGACACTAAGTACAAAAGAGTTTGTTGCTTTGTTAGAGGGTTAAGACTCCCCATTCGTATGGCTACTAAGAGTTTAGTTGTTGTGGATAGGACTTTTGCTGAGGTTTTAAATCATTCTATGGTGATGGAAGAGATGAACAGTGAGGGTCGTCAAGGCTGTGATAAGAGACCTAGTTTCCAGGGTAGATTCAGTGGCAGCCGTAGTAGTTTCCAATTCAGAGTTTGTTATAATGTTGGGTATTCTCTGCATCCCTCTTTTTAGCTTCAAACTCAACCATGTTGACCCTAGGCAGAGTTTCAAATTACTGACAAGGGTCAGTCTGGTGCTAGTGGTTGCCCTGGTAAGGGCGGTGATTAGTCTTTGAGAGGTTCATCTTTGGGTCAGTCTAAATATGGTAGTTATTCTGGGTTAGCCAAATCTGTTAGTTTTGGTTCTACTCGTATTTCCTATTTTACTTGTGGACTTTCTAATCACTATTTATGGGATTGACCTAGTCATAGGGCAATAGTCGTTTTAGCCTAGGGTGCTTCCCCTATTAGAGAAGTTCATCCCTTAGGTAGAGGTAGTTCTCATGGTCGTAAGGGTGGTTACCAAGGTACTCAAAGAGGTTCTCAGGAAAAAAAAATAGGAGGTCGGTCAGGTGCCCAGCCAGGAGGCAATCCTGATAGGTTATATGCAGTACCTGTAAGACCCGAGGATGAAACTTTGGATGCTATAGTTATAGGTACAATTTTGATATGCTGCAAGTCATATCTTGCTTTATTTTATCTGAGATCTACTTATTCTTAAATGCCTATGTATTATGCACCACAATTGGAGTTGACTAGTGATTTATTATTTGTGCATTTACTCGTATCTAATCCCGTAGGGATTCCTTAGAAGTGGTTTGGGTATTCAAATCATGTGTTATGATAGTTAGAGATACTGATACTTGTGTTGATCTTATTATTCTGGATATCTTGGATTTTGATGTGATTCTGGGCTTGGACTGGTTATCCTACTACTATGCGATCATGGATTATTTTGCCAAGATTATTACCTTAGCCATGCTCGACGTACCGCCAGTCATGTTGCAGGGAGTGATTAGCTGTGAGCCAACAGGGATTACCTCTTATGTTCATGCTAGAAGACTTATTTAGAGGGTTACAAGTCTTATTTGCTTATATTTGTGATAATCATGTGGAGAGTCCATCACTTGACTCTGTTCCTATTTTTTGTAAGTTTTTTGATGTGTTACCTACTGAACTTCCTTTTATTCCCCCTGTCCATGAGATTGAATTTTCCACTGACCTCATTCTGGTAACTGACCTATTTCTATAGAACCTTACCAGATGGCTTTTGTCAAGCCTAAGGAACTAAATTCTCAGCCTCAGGACCTTCTTAGTAAGGATTTTATTAGACTAAGTGTTTCCTCGTGGGGATCTCCTGTATTGTTTGTAAAGAAGAAGGATGGTTTTATGTAAATATGCATTGATTATAAGTATCTTATAAATGTGATGGTGAAGAACCATTATCCTATGCCTCATATTAATGATTTGTTTGACCTACTTCAAGGTTCAACGGTATTTTCTGAGATTAAGTTGAGGTTTGGTTAACATTCGTTGAGGATTTGGGTTGTGGATGTCTAAAAGATAGATTTTAGGACCAGTTATAGTCATTATGAGTTCTTAGTGATGTCTTTTGGGTTGACTAATGCCCCAGCCATGTTCATGGATTTAATGAATGAAGTATTCAGGCCTTATTTGGACTCCTTCATGATTGTATTCAATGACTGCATTATTAGGCATTTAAGAAGCAGTGAGGATCATGCACAACATTTGATGATCGTGCTCAGACTTTGAGGGATCATTTGTTTTTCACCAAGTTCTCTAAGTGTGAGTGTTGGCTTGAGTTAGTGACATTTCTTGGACATGTGGCGTCTAAGGATGGTATTATGTAGACTAGGAAAGATTTAGGTGATTCGTGATTGTGCTATACCTATGTCTCCGATTGTGGTTCGTAGCTTCATTGGTTTGTCCAATTATTATAAACATTTCGTTGAGAGCTTTGCTACTATTTCAGCCCTTGTGACCAAATTGATACTAAAGGAGGTTCCTATACAATGGTCCGAGGAGTGTGAGTTAAGCTTTGGAAACCTCAAGGATTCTCTTACATCAATTCCTATGTTATCTCTTCCTATTGAGGGTAAGGGATTCACCGTGTTTTATGACACTTCTAGTGTTGGTCTTGGGTGTGTTTTGATGTAGTGAGTGTTATTGCTTATGCTTCTAGACTACTTTATTGATTGAGCACAATTACCCCACTCATGATTTGGGGTTGGCGGCGGTAGTCTTTGCACCTAAGATTTGGAGGAATTATCTTTATGGGGTGCATTGTGAGACTTTCACCAATCTTCAGCATCTTTTGACCCAGCGAGAGCTTAATGCTTGATAGCATAGATGGATGAAGTTTCTTAAGGACTGATATTTCTATCTTTTATCATCCAAGTAAGGAGAATATGGTAGCTAATGCCTTAAGTCACAAGGCAGAGAGTATAGGTAGCTTGGCTTGCAGATGAATTTGTCAGAGGCCTTGGGCATAGGACATTTAGTCCTTCGTCAATTTTATGGTTCACCATGATTTGTCAGATCCTAGAAAGATTTTGGCTAGTGTGGAGGCGAGGTCCTAACTATATAAACATATTCATAATTGTTAGTTTGAGGATAGCAAGATTTGATTCCTCCTTGATCAAGTGTTGAATGGTGAGTTTGAAAGGCTCACTAATGATTTTGAGGGTATTCTGAGGTTTGATGGTCGTTTATGTTCCTTAGATTGGTGATTTGATTCAGTCATTCTACATGAGGTTCACAACTCTAGGCATTCTATTTATCCCAATACAACCAATATGTATAGAGATTTGGGGCAGCATTATTAGTGGAGTGGCATGAAGTGAGATATGGAAGAATTTGTTGCTTGTTGCCTATGTTATCAATAGTTAAAGGTCAAGCATTAACATCCTGGTGCTTTGACTCAGAGGTTGCCCATTCCTGAGTGGAAAATTGGAATGGATTATTATGGACCTCATTAGTGGTTTTCCTCGCACTTCCCGTGGTTCCGATGGCATTTAGGTCATTGTAGATTATTTGACCAAGTCAACATACTTTATTCCTATTCAGATAACCTTTAGTGCTGAGACATTATCCCATATCTATGTTAGGGAGATAATCTGTTTACATAGGGTGCCCATTTCTATGTTAGGGAGATAATTCGTTTGCATAGGCTGCCCATATCTATGTTAGGGAGATAATCCGTTTGCATAGGGAGATATTTCACTTCAATGTTTGGAGAGAAATTCAAGAGTATTTGGGTGCTCAAGTGAATTTCACTACAACCTTTCACCTGCAGACCAATAGTCAGTCCGAGCGGACTATTCAGGTACTCGAGGATATGCTCCGAGCTTGTTCTATAGATTTTGAAGGCCAGTGGGATCAACACTTAGCCTTGGCATAGTTTGTGTATAATAATAGTTATCATACAAGTATTGATATGGAGCCTTTTGAGGCCTTGTATTGTAGGAGATGTCGTTCTCCGGTTGGATGGTTTAAGATTTCTAAGGTGAGACCTCGTGGCACAATTTGCTTTAGGACTCATTAGATAGAGTCAGAGTGATTCAGGATAGGCTAAGAGTAGCCCACAGTAGGCAGAAGGCTTATATAGATTCTAGGCTTCATTCCTTGAGTTTTGGAGTTGGTAATCGTTTATTCCATCATTTATCGCCCATGAAGGGTATGATGAGGTTCGAGATGAAGAGGAAGATCATCCCTCGATATATTGGCCCTTTTAATATTCTTCGCATAGTTGGTGAGGTAGCTTATAAGTTAGCTTTACCTCTAGATTTTGTTGTTGTTCATCCAGTTTTCAATATCTCTATCATGTGGTGGTATATTCTTGATCTGACTCATGTTCTTAGATGGGACTCAGTCTAGTTAGATGAGCATTTGACCTATTGTGGAGGAGAATGTGCTTATTTTAACTAGTGATGTAAGGTGGTTGCGTACTATAGAGATTCCTGTGGTTAAGGTTTAACCAAGGTACTAGCCATTGAAGGATTCCACTTGGGAGATTTTAATGCACAGAAAATGGTCCCGAGACGTCACACGGTGCTTAGGACCACAAGTGATCCCAAGCTAACCTTTTACTTGCATAACTCATAAGCAACTAAATAAAATACATAAATCTGATCGAAATAAGCGAAAGATAACTCTTTTCTGAATCTGATCAATACAAAACTAAATTAAAATATTTATAACTCTACTTTTACAAAACAATACTGGAATCAAATACATTAACTCTACTGACTGTCTATGAAGCCTATACTAGTATTGACTATAGGTAGCTGGGACATGACCCCCAACTATCCCAAATCAATACAACTGAATAAAGAAAAATACAATACTGCTCAAACTATATGACTGACTCGAGTCCTTGATTCAAGAGGACTCATCACCTGCTAACTAAAAACTGCAAACTGTCTGGATATGGTATGCGTGCTACAACTAAACTGATACCTACATTATGAGACAATGTACCACATAGACATATATGTGGATCAGTACTTTGAGGATGTACTGAGTATATGAGGGTGAATGCATAAGTAAAAATATCATCTCATTATCATAATTTGTAAAACAATGCATGCTAAATGTAAATGACACACATAAGCTAGAATATCTGAAATACTAAAAATAATAATCAAGAGAAGCAAGTCATGCTTTATAAATCTAGTGAGTCATAACATTTAGTTCAAAAAGTTGTGATAATATTCTGTCTTTAAATCATACTGTCTAACTGTAGAGAGAGCTCACTTCTAAATCTGAATTCTGAAAGATGAAATCTGTAACTTTTATCTTTTTGTAAAGCATAGTCTGAATAAAATTATGAGCCTTTACACTTAGTTTTCTAAAATCATTTTAGTAGATCTTTTACTTTAGCTATCAGGGAAAATACTTTAATAAGCTTTCTGTAAGGGAAAAGACTTTATCTGAAGGGTTTAAAAATCTGAAAACTATTCTATATGGAGGTTCTTCTAACCGACATAAACCATGTCAGCATTCATGGAGTCCAATGCTCTTGTCCTCCTAAGGAAGAAACCTCACATTGGGGAGAGGTTTCATACTCTTGCAAGGGAGTTTAACCTACTTTCCATGTGAACGATCACAAGCTAAACCTATCATCCATATAGAAATGGGAATAATCTCATAATTTGTACCTACATTGGCTATGTAGTTCAGTGGAAGATAGGGCACACTAATTCCACATTTTCCGCTTGGTGCTAAATACTACTCCCTTTTTATTTGCAACACTCATTCTATTGGAAATCCACTTAAAAACTTGCATAAGGGTTTATCTAAAATCAACTATGCACTTATCTAATAAAATCTGTAAATAAAGCTGATCTAAATTCTAAAATCTGTAATAATTTGGAAAGTGTATTCCATAGCTAAACCGATGATCCAAAGATCAAAGCTTTATTGATAATCTGTAAATAATTTGATAATAGGAAGCTTAAATCATCATCTTTCTTGAAATAATAATATTCAATCTTGGGGTAATAACCCATGCATCAATCTCAAGTGAAAATATCATAATAATCATGCTTGATAATGAAAATAATGATAATTCATCCCAAAATTTGGAAATTACTTCAATAGTCATGAAAATATAAAAATAGACATGCAATTCAACTTCTAAAACACTTAAAAACTTGAAATCTTGCAAAGAGCAATAATGGGTATGAACCCTAATTTAAATCTCATGAATAATCATTCAAAATCATATGAATTTTAAATAAAAGCTTGGTTTTGCGCACAAGTATGGAAGAAAATCCTTGTTCATAAACCCCACATACCTTGGTAGATGATTAGATAGAGAAACTTGAATTATTGATTCTTATTTGAGTTCGTGAATATGGATTCTTGATTATGTTTCCTTGGAAATCCTAAATTTGGATCTTTCTTGGAGAATCTATGGAGGATTTTTTATTTCTTGAAGAAGAAGCTTTGGAGCTTTAGGGTTTTTCTTTTAGAGAGAATGGATGAAATTGGGCATAGAGTGCTTAGAATAGACTTAAATCTTATGTTCGAACAGATTGGGGTCTTGGGAATTGACCAAAATACCCTCTTTAAACTTCTAAATAGAACTGAAAAAAGCAATATTCTTTGAACTGGCAGGCCACTGTGATGCACCACTATCGAGGTGGCTTACTGGAAAGTGGATGAGTGGGAACTTGACGGACTCCGCAATGCGCCACAATCACGGTGCCCCTTTGGAATGCCATTGTGGCCACTGGCACGATGCGCCAATATTGCGCTGGGCTACTGCATTTCAACTATGGGGAATTTGGACCTCTCCGTGACACACCAATATTGCGGAGGTCCACTGGAATTGACAATAATGAAATTGTCCTTTACCGCGATGAGGTGGTTGCTCAGGTGGGACACTATCAACTTAAAAATGCTATAACTCCTCAACCAAGTATCGAATTTGTGCGAATTTGGTATCGATGAAAAGCTTATTCAATTTCCCACATAATAAAAAGTCTAAATCAAGAAAATACCACACGAAATAAAAGGTATTCATATTTTAAGCAAATCTTTGACATTCTCAGGAGGTTTTAAGCTAGGAAAAGTGTGGAGTGTTACAATATCTCCCCCTTGGGAACATTCATCCATGAATGTGGCTAATTAAGCTGAAAATACTAAGGAATTTGAGGCTTTAGGCTATCATGAACAACTAAAATAAAATGTATGACTGAATCTCAACATAGTGAGCTACTAAACTGATCTGCGAGTGCATGAATTATCATGAAAATAGCTATATGGCTAAGATAGAAACGAGAGCGTCAACTTATGAGTAACCATCACTTTAGGCTTGATCTGATTTTGTGAGAAAAAAATATGAGAGGTTTACGACATGGAAACTCAGGGTATTACAACATCTCCCTCGTAGGATTGTTCATCCCCGAATAATACTGATTTGGTTGAAATACTAGGAAAAGACTAGGATGATACACAGGATGGACTGAATCATGACTTAATATCTGAATCTGAAACTGATGTCTGATACATATACTGAGCTAAATTCGTAATTTACCTGGATGCGAATAAACTACCTCTTGAAATGGTCATACTCATGAAATTTCAGGTAGTAAAACTAGACTAAATTGGAAGATGGAAAGCTATAGAAATTTGTTTGTCCAACTGTTAAACTGGATTGTTGACTATACCGCTAATCATACTGAATGTTCATACTCAGATGGAGTATTTCTCCAAAACTCTTCTAAGAAATTTCTAATGATATTAGGGAGCAAGGAACTTTGGGCATAACGTGAATAAAACATCTGAATAAGAAATCGCAACATTGCTACGACTCTATAGCATCGAACATAGACCCATAAATCATAAGCTAGGATAGAATTACTAGGCCTTAAGCAATGCAACATCTTACTTTCAAGCTTAGCAACACTTCTCAAACACTCCGTCAACTATAATATTCCCCTCAAATACCATACTCAGTTGATTCAACTTATAATTCTCAGATGAGCATTGATAAATCCGTCTGCTAAAGTCTAAACTGAACTAAATCCCCTCATCATGGTCAAGCCTCACTCGGAATCATGAGGTACTACACATAACACCATAATACTGGTTTGAACCATGGATTCAATACCCCAAGCATTGTCATAACTACTCACTCTAGGACGATTCTTTTTATCACTTTAGTAACTAAATTCAACCTCTTACTAGAAATTCATTAATGCACCACACACCTATCCTTTTATACACCAACATGACGTTCAAGCCTATCTTCATAACCACATATGCAATTCTAAACAAATACCCATAAGAGCATCTTTCTCATATTTTGTAATACCTCTATCAATAACAATTTCTATGTACTGATCCTAGGAAGACACGTATAGAAATATTCTCAACTAAACAAGTCATACACAAAAAGCTTCACCTAAATATTTCTTCATTTATAGACTTACATAAAACTAGCATACAACCATCTTTCCCAATATAACATATTTACTCTCTCCCATCTACGCAACTATTCATCATTACTATCTTGACCTAAGGGAAGGTCACTAAAAGGTTGGGAATACCAGGGCCCGAAACATGAAGGGATACCAAGCATAACTTGACACTTTACCAAGGCTTGGGGAAAAGAGTGTTCACAACATGGTTACATTAAAGAGATCAAATATGAGGACATAAATGATATAAATCAGAATTTCTCTGATCGCTAGGAGTGTTGCATGAGTACTGGAACTGAACATACTATAAAGCATAAGTGCGTGAGTCATGAGCTGCATGACCTGAATGTAATACCCTAAAAACCTATCCCGAGACTTCATACAGTGCTTAAGGCCACACGTAGCCTCAAGCTAACCCTCTAAGCTTGTTATCACTTTCAGAAATCACTATAATCATTTTAAAATAGGGAAGAATAATCATGTCATAAGAATACTGTGATACGAAGAAATACTGTCCTATACAAATAAAATACTGAAAGTTCTATATATGCTGGTACTCTAGTGTGACAAAGCCTCTACTACAAAAGAATGAGGAGCCATTAGGACAGATCCCCAACTGAATTGCCTGGACTGAAAAGAAATAACCATCTACTATCAAGGCAAAAATTAGGGACATAGGTCCTCGAACCATGAGGACTCAACAACTATAAGAATGTAGATAGAGGTACTCAAAGATCACTATCGCTGCTGAGACTGAGCACCTGAACCTACATCACGAGAAAATGTAGAACATAAAAGAGTATGAGAATCGGTACTTGGGATTATACTGGGTATGTGGTGGTGTATGCAACACTTTTAAACAACATCATAAATGTAAAATAAAGTCATGCATACTGACAATAATGACTCTCTTCGCTTGAATTTCCTGAAACATAATTTCCATAAAAGATCGATAATAACACATGCTTCACAAATCTCATAAATCATTGGACTCAAACTCTTTAACTCATGACTTAGAGTGACTCGGTAACTCAAGAAACTTAGACTATTATGGACTTGGGAGTTTCTTATAACTGACATAAAGCATGTGTGCCGCATGGAGTCCAATGTTTTGCCCCCCGTAAGGAAGGAACCCCACATTGGCGAGAGTGTTATACTCTTGCCAGGGAGTATAACCTCAAACTCATCTTTGTGATCACAAACTTGGCTCTTTGGCCCTCAAATCTCAATCCTAGAAGTAGGATGCACTGAACTCACACTTCCCACTCGGTGCTAAATACTCCTCCCAGACTCAGCTCAAAACACGTTAGGAAATCCACCTTAATCAACTCAAGGGTCTATCATGAAGAGCAAATCATATACACACAAATAATAAACTTACTCTGAAAGACTACACCTGAAAGTGTAAAAATCACTTCTAATACTTCTTTATGAGGTACAACTCTATCTTTCTATAGCACCACTAATCATCATATAATATCTTAAACACTTGCTAACTTAGAATCTTCATGAGTATCACCACATCCTGAGTTCACACCATCTAAAGCTTCAATTCTCATTTCTATTCGTTCAATCTTCAAGGATTCAAACTTAGATTCTAACACTTAACACGGATATCTTTAACCTTTAATGAATCATACTGCCTCCATTATAGCATACTAATATAGCATCTCTAAACTTATATTTCTAAACCATGAGAATCAAGATCATACCAAAAAGGCTCAATGTCATCTATCCATAACTCAGCTCTTTAACTTAGATATTAAGAACATCATACACTATATATAACTAGTCTCCTTTCTCTTAGCAATTCAACGATACCACTCACCACACAAAACACGTAATAACCATAGAAAATAAACCAACCCCATACCATCTTGGGCATACTTCTTCATCATTCGTGCAACATCATACTTAATTACGAAAAACAGACTCAAACTCTTGTACATACTGTTCAAGCCTACTAGATTACTTCCATATAACTAGCATCACTAACCAAGAAATTATTACATCCACCTTGATGACCATCAACTATTCAAACATAACGTCTAGTCCTAAACATAATTTAACAATCTTCCATACATACAATTCTCACTTAGAAGCTATAAAATAAAACATCAAGAAACACTAGTCCACTAGAACTTCATAATAATAGTAATCGGTCAAAATCATATGACCTATCTCATTATAGTCCATTAGCACATACTACTTCTACACATCATTACTATTTACCCTTCCATACACCTAAATAAACGGTACTCAATCACCAAATACTTTATTATTATCATATACTTTTCAATCATAATAAGTACCATTAATAACTCCTTCTGTACTTCAAGCAAACAACAATTCTCCTTAACTAATAACTCTTTCTCTACCTTCCTCTAAACTAGTACACAAGGATATATCACCTTAACAAAACTAGACAATATGCACAGGTTTTATCTCTATACTTTCAATCAATCATCATTCCCATTTTCTTGCCACGACTCTTATATACCCATACTTCTAACTATAATAAGGTTCTACTATTCATAAATCATAACACTGAAGTTCATAATATCCCTTAAATGCACACTTTATTTAACCATCTAGGTTCATATTATCTCCTTTCATAAGCACTATATGTATTGAAAATGATCAATGGGAAATCTGAATACATATCCAATTTTGTCTCAACTAAATAACTCATAAGGATGCGGACATAACTTTCAACTTAAGGGACTTATGATACACTAGAGAGATCCTTTCAAGACCTTTGTGTGACTTCTAAATTTTTTGTTTGTAAATCTAGGAGCATTATTTGGAGAGGAATTATAACTGGCAAATCGTGTTATCTCAAGTCTAAGTCATAGATGAGGAATTTTGGGGTAACACATGAGTAGATAGAAGTTTCTAAAGGAATAACTTTACAGCATGATCTAGAGTATGAAAGAAGGGAAACTTTTCTTAAATGCCTTGTAGTCTCTCAAAGAAAAGTACTGACGTCTCAATATCGCTCCGCAAGACTCTATTGGACATAACTTCACAGACACCATAGGACACTTGAACCTTGTTCTTTGATACCAAGTTTTTAATGCCCCAAAAATAGTTTCAAGATGTCACACGATGCGTCGGACCATAAGTGATCCCAAGCTAACCCTTCTACCGGAATAACTCATAAGCAACTAAATAAAATATATAAATCTGATCGAAATAAGTGACAAATAACTCTTTTCTAAATTTAATCAATACAGAACTAAATTAAAATATTTATAACTCTACTTTTACAAAATAATACTGGAATCAAATACATTAACTCTACAGACTATCTATGAAGCCTATACTAGTATTGACTATAGGTTGTCGGTACATGACCCCCAACTATCCCAAATTAATATGACTAAATAAAGAAAAATACAATACTTTTCAAACTATATGACTGACTCGATCCCTTGAACCAAGAGGACTCATCACCTGCTGACTGAAAATTGTAAACTATCTGAATATGGTGTGTGTGCTATATCTTTCTTGAAGATTAAAGCATCATCTTTCTTGAAATAATAATATTCAATCTTGGGGTGGTAACCCATGCATCAATCTCATGTCAAAACAACATAATAATAATGCTTGATAGTAAAAATAACGATAATTCATCTCAAAATTAGGAAATTACTGCAATAGGCATGAAAATATGAAAATAGACATGCAATTCAAATTCTAAAATACTTGAAATCTCAAAACCTTGTAAAGAGAAATAATGGGTATGAACCCTAATTCAAATCTCATGAATAATCATTCAAAATCATATGAATTTTAAATAAAACCTTGGTTTTGGGCACAAGGATTGAAGAAGATCCTTGTTCATAAATTCCACATACCTTAGTAGATGATTAGATGGAGAAACTTGAATAATTGATTCTTATTTGAGATATTGAAGATGGATTATTGATTATCTTGCCTTGGGAATCATCAATTTAAAGCTTTCTCAGTGAATCTATGTAGGATTTTTTATTTCTTGGAGAAGAAGCTTTGGAGCTTTAGGGTTTTTCTTTGAGAGAGAATGGATGAAATTGGGCATAGAGTGCTTAGAATAGACTTAAATCTTATGTTCAGATGGATTGGGGGATTGGAAATTGACCAAAATACCCTCTTTACACTTCTAAATAGAAATGGAAAAAATAATAGTCTTTGAACTGGTAGGCTACTACGATGCGCCACTATCGCGGTGGCTTATTGGAAAGTGGACGAGAGGGAACTGGGCCAACTCCAGATGCACCATAATCATGGTGCCCCTTTAGAATGCCATTGTGGCCATTGGCATGATGCGCCAGTATCGCGTTGGGTTACTGGATTTTGAAAATTGGGAATTTGGACGTCTCCATGAAGTGCTCATATTACGGAGGTCTACTGGAAATTGACAATAATGAAATTGTCCTTCGCCGCGATGCAGTGGCTGCTCAGGTGGGACACTGTCAACTTAAAAATACTCTAACTCCTCAATCGAGTATCAAATTTGGGTGAATTTTGGTACCAATGGAAAGCTTATTCAATTTCTCACATAATAGCAAGTCTAAATCCAGAAAATACCATATAAAATAATAGGTATTCATCTTTGAAGAAAATTTTTGGCATTCTAGGGACGGTTTTAAACTGGGAAAAGTACGGGGTTTTATATAGATCAAGAGTGACATGCGGTCCCAGGACCCTCACCTATTTGAGACTTCAGGTATTTACTTATCTTTAACTTTCAGACCAAATTTCCTTTAGTAGTGGATATTGTAATGACCCTTCAGGTCATTTTATATATTTTTGCTTATTTTAAACGATAGAGCATTCCATAACTACCCTAAGTCATTTATGACTTGCTGGAGCTAATTGCTAAATTATCGTGTAATTCATTTAGTTATTAGAGCCAATTGTCTGTGTAAAAGTCGTCGATGGTTCCAAATGGCCACTGGGAAAAAACATCATTAGAATGGTGCTGGATGTGAATTGGAACTGTAGCTCCAGAATATTTATTTTATTCTAATAAGACCTTTGTTATTGGTCCCAATGCAGTTGAGGTCATTTCGACCTATTGGTCGAAAAGTTAGAAAATTGGAAGTTTGGGAGTGGGACACAAATTTGGGTAAACCGACTTCATATGGAAAATTCAACTTTGTCAATGTGTCTGGAACGTCGAATATAGTATGGTTACATAGTTCATTGGCAAATATTGAATTCCCAATGAATCCCGAGGCATCGTTGGAAACTTGGAAAATATTCCAAGTTGCTGGTGCAATGTCGATCACATGAGGACCATTATGACAGCGCTATGGCGATCGTACCTAGGCAATTACAATAATAGGTGGTGATAGCCACACTTGAGTTCCTAGGATGGGTATTTAAAGGACCTTTAGGTTGTATTTTTGGAACTTTTCACTCATTCTTGAGACATAGAATCCCTAATATAGTGTGCTAAACTCAAATTGAGTCTTGGGAGTGTCTTGAGATCTTGATTAAAATATATTTTCATGATTAACATCAGATTTTAGGTAAGAATCCTTCAATTTCATGCTTGAATTTCTTCAATTTTTGACCAAAATCCCAAGTATCTTGAGGCCTTGATTTTAGCCCAAATAAGCTTAGTTTTCACTTATTTCTTGAGGGTTATGACTCCTTGGTGGTGTATGAATAATGGCTTGACCTTGAAAATGCATTTTTTGTAGGTGTAACGCCCTAAATCTGGTACCCAAAATGCTACATGGTGCTCATGTCCCCGAAGGACCACAAGCTAATCCATGACTTATATCTATACCTATATACTACATAAAATACTTTATAATGCGAAAACATGAACTGAAAGTTCATAAGGTTCAAAACTCAGACATAGTATCTGATAAAAATGTAACATCAGGGAGGGGTATGAAATACCCAAAACAGCTGAAATAAGCTATCTGAACATATTGTAGTATGGAAAGCCTCTAAAAGGTGACTGTCTGAATAAGAAGTTGATGGGTCATGTCCCCAACTAACTCTAACTAATAAACTAATTACTGAGCTAATAAAATAATGATTATGTCCTCAAAAGATGAGGACTCACTGCTAACTCTGATAGCTGAGACAAGAATCTACTGATACTCTGGAGCTCGTGTCTCTTAACCTATGGTATAAGACACCATAGCAAATGCATCAGTACTTTGAATGTACCGGTATGCATGTGAGGTAGGCTGAATGCATGCGGTTCATATGCATGTACAATAACAATAGAAGACTGACTATCATGAGCGTAAGAATACATGTATGAGACATAATAACTGATGCTGATACTATGATAACATGATTATTGAATCTGAATATTGATAATATGACATAATGATAACTGATATAACTAATAACATGAGTGATTATATCTAATAGTCCTGAATCTAATGAAACTAGTTGACAGTCCTGAAATCTGAAGAACTATCTGAGTTCTTTTACTGAGATTGATACTGAAACTGTGGGAGATAGTTATCAAACCAACATACCCCTAATACACCATTATGGCTGAGTTGGGGTCCAATTTGTAACCCCAATTAGACGGGTGTCAATATGGCGCCACTGGTAAAGACAAACTGTGGGTGTCCCTCATCTGATAGTGTCCCCTAAATGAGAATGGTGGAGCATTTATCTGACGGTGTTTAGCCACCTCATCAACCCTTATCAAACAGTGTTGATGTCTTAACTTATGCTAGCTATATAGTTCTGGAATGCAAGGATGACTTCTAAGAATCACATACTCATCCGACAGTGTGTGTTCCCATCCTTGGGTTCACTCGGTGCTAATTTCTACTCCTATCAGAATAGACTCTAAACATGATTAACTGAACTAAACTGGGCTGAGTTAAATGAGTTTTGTTGACTGACGGAACGCGAATTATATCTGAAACTAACTAAAATTACTGAGATTACTGAGTTTTCCTGAGTCATGAGACTAATTGAATTCTACTGAACATGGATTGACTGAGGATATCTTAGAAACATGACACTGATTTTATGCACACAGCTATATTTTCTGGGTACAAGTACCCCCAGGACTCGATAGAAGGAAACTGACAAAGCATGAATTTCTCGCGTACAAAATCCTCATCAACAATACATAATCTTATAAGTTGTGGTTTTCATGAAGTACATGGTTATCATACTACCTAATATGGACGAGAATGCTGATAATCATATCATAATCTCATGTTCTAATATCATGGGCATTTCGACAACATATACATTTCACAATGATAGCATGGAGACCATTTATAGCATGGAGACCATTTAAACATAGGAGGATAACAAGCATGTCACATTTAGTTTATGTTTTGAGCTATAAGGCATAATTTCTACTCCTTCAAGCATTTTATAAAACACCTTGCATGCACAAGTTAGAACATAGGTGAAATCATCAAATGACACATCATAAGCAACTAAATTCATGGATTTTATCTTGTATATTAACATAATATCATGAAAAACACACAAGGACTCCAGCTTTGAAATCAATCAACGTCAACAACGTGATTACAATTAACCCACAAGATAAATACCATGATTTATAGATAAAATAGGGCTCTTAAGCTTCATAGATGGAAGGAATCCATGAATGAACAAAGTGCATACCTTGGTTCATAAATACACGAAGATTGATGAAGGAAATTCTTGAATTCTGAATCTTCTATGAAAAGCCCTAGGTTATTCTTGAGAGGTATTTGAGAGAGTGTATTTTTGGTGAAAAGTGGATGAATCACGTGTTAAAGGGCTTAAATAGGGGTAGGAAATTGACCTTTTTAATCCTGGACATGTCTTGTAATTTTTGTAAGAATTTCCCAAATTGGACCCATAGCGCGACGTGGCACCGTGTCACTAGAATTTGACAATTCAGAAACTGAGGGATGGCGTGACACGGAGACATCGCATTGCCCCTTCTTTTGCAACCTAAAAATTTGGCGCGATGCGGAGGAAATCACGTTGAGACACTAGAAAAGGATAATTGTCATTTTAGCTTGTGGCGCGGCGCACCACTGACCAATATAGTGTTGTTTTATAACGAAAACTTGAAATAGTCATAACTTCTTACGTGGTTATCGGATTTAGGAAAATTTTATATCGATGGAAAGCTTATTGAATTTCCCACATAAAAAAAAGTGAATATATTAAAAATACCACGTGTACAAAAGTTGATTCATTTTTCAAAGAAATCTCCTAAAATTTTTACATGATTTCAAGCTAGGAAAAGGTATGGGGTATTACAATATCTCTCCCTTAAGAACATTCATCCTCGAATGAGACTGAGAGTGAGGAGAAGAACATAAACTGACATACATACTGAACATGGATAACAAGAACATGACTCATGGCTGACATGCCTAATATCTGATGCAAGTGTAACTGATTTATGAATGCATGACTGAATATTCTGAGGAACTAAGTTTCTCACAATGAGAATGTATTTCTGACGCATAATTATATAACTGAACTGATACATAAATGCATGACTGAATATACAATGGTACTTGATACCAAGTTTATGATGAACACTGAATATGAAACTGAAGCGTAAGAAAGATTGTTACCTTAAGCTTGATCTGAGTTAGCACAGAAGAGGTGAGGAAACTTGGTATGCATTTCTTCTTCTGCTTCCCAAGTAGCTTGCTGGACAGACTGATTTTGCTAAAGAACTTTAACTAGAGGGACTTCTTTGTTCCTCAGTCTACGAGTCTAATAGTCTAGGATTTTGAATGAAATCTCCTCATAAGAGAGACTGTTCTAAATATCAATGATCTGAAGAGGGACTACAACTGCTGGTTCACCTATGCACTTCTTGAGCAAAGAGACATAGAAGACTGGATGAACTAAGGCTAGATCTGAAGGTAATTCAAGTTCATAAGCTACCTTGCCAAATCGACTGAGAATCTTAAAGGGACCGATATATCGGGGACTGAGTTTCCCTTTCTTACCAAACCGCTTCACTCCCTTCATGGGAGAGATCTTTAGATAGACATATTCATCGATCTCGAACTCGAGATCTTTTCTACGAACATCTTCATAAGACTTCTGCCGGCTCTGAGCAGGCCAGAGTCTTTCTCTAATCAACTGGACTTTTTTTGAAGGAATCAAATACTAAGTCAAGCCCTATGATTAAGGCCTTATTAACTTTGAACCAACCAATCGGAGATCTATATCTCCTACCATAGAGAGCTTCGAATGGAGCCATCCGAATACTAGAATGATAGCTTTTGTTGTATGTAAACTCAATCAAAGGCAAGTGGTCATCCCAACTACCCTTGAAATCAATTGCACATGCCCATAGCATATCTTCTAAAGTTTAAATTGTCCTTTCTACTTGACTATTGTTCTGAGGATGAATGGCTGTACTGAGATGAACTTGGGTACCAAGACCCTTTTGGAATGCTTTCCAGAAGTAGGAGGTGAACTGGGTACCTTTGTCTGAGATAATAGAGAATGGAACGCTGTGTAATCTGACCAACTCCCTAATGTAGAGTCTGGCATAATCTTCGACTGAATAAGAGGTATGAACTGGAAGGAAATGGGATGATTTGGCCATCCTGTCTATAATGACCCAAACTAAATCATGCTGATGACGAGTTCAAGGCAAACCCGTCATGAAGTACATGTTCACTTCTTCCCACTTCTAAGTAGGAATACTGAACTCCTGCATAGAACCACTAGGCTTGTGATGCTCTATCTTAACCTACTGATATGTAGAGCAATTAGCCACAAACTTTGTAATATCTCTCTTCATCCCACTCCACCAATAGACTTCCCGTAAGTTGTGATACATCTTTGTGGACCCTATATAAATAGAGTAGAGTGCACCATGCACTTCTACAAGAATTTACTGCCTTAAGTCATCTATACCTAAAATACAAAGACGATCCTGACAACACAAAACATCATCTCCCCCTTGGGAGAAAACTGCTACTTTCTGAACCTGAACTGACTCTTTCAACTTGACAAGGCTGGGATCCCTATCTTACTCTTCTTTTACCTCAAAAACTAGAGATAATTCTAAACTACTCTGAACCTATATATAACCCTTATCTATATCGACTAAGCGAATGCCTATTCTGGTAAGCTGATGTACTTCCTAAGCTAACTTCTTCTTACTGTCATCCATATGAGCAACACTACCCATAGACAGTCTACTGAGAGCATTGGCCACTACATTGGCCTTGCTCGAATGATAAAGGACACTCATGTTATAATCTTTCAAGAGCTCTAATCACCTTCTCTGATGAAGATTGATATCTTTCTGAGAAAATACATACTGAAGACTCTTATGATCTATGAAGACATCTACATGAACTTCGTAGAGATAATGCCTCCAAATCTTCAAGGCAAAGACTATGACTGCTAACACAACATCATAAGTAGGATAATTCTTCTCATGGAGTTTAAGCTGTCTAGAGACGTAGGCTATAACCTTACTATGCTTATGAGGACATAAACTAAACCCACTCTGGATGCATCACAATACACTACAAACCCATCTGGACCATCTAGAAGAGGTAAAACTAAAGCTGGGGTAAGTCGAGTCTTCAACTCCTGAAAACTCTTTTCGCAAGGATCTGACCACTAAAACTTGATTTTCTTCTGAGTTAATTTGGACATAGGGGATGCAATAGAAGAAAATCACTCAAAAATTATCTGTAATAGCCATCCAAACCCAAGAAACTCTTGATATATAATGGAGAGATAGGTTTAGTCCAGTTTCTTATTTTTTTATTCTTTTGTGGATCTACTCTAATGCCATCACCCGAAATGATATGACCAAGGAATGCTACTGACCTTAGCCAAAATTTGCACTTACTAAATTTAGAGAATAGCTGATGATCTCTGAGAGTCTGAAGTACTGTTCTGAGATGGTCTACATGATCTCGCTCACTGCGGGAATAGACCAGAATATCATCTATGAAAACTATGACAAACATGTCCAAGTACTATTTGAACATACGGTTCATCAAGTCTATAAAAGCTGCTGGGGCATTCGTAAGACCAAATGACATGACTAGGAATTCGAATTGACCATACTAAGTACAAAAAACTATTTTTGGAACATCACATTCTCTGACTCTGAGCTGATGATAGTCAGATATGAGGTATATTTTAAAGAAATAGCTAGCACCCTGAAGTTGGTCTAACAAGTCATCGATTCTGGTGAGAGGATACTTGTTCTTGATCGTGACCTTATTAAGTTGACGGTAGTCTATACATATTCTGAGACAACCTTCTTTCTTATGCATGAATAATACTGGTGCACCCCACATGGAAATGATGGGCCTAATGAATCCCTTATCTAGGAGATCGTTTAACTATTCTTTCAATTCTCTGAGTTCTACTGGTTCTATTCTGTATGATAGAATAAAGATAGGCTGAGTATTTAGAAGAAGATCAATGTCAAAGTCTATTTCCCTTTCAGGAGGAATTCCTAGAAGATCTTCGGGAAAGACATCTGACTATTCATTCACAACTGGAATGGATCTAAGACTGGGAGTTTTGGAACTAGAATCCTTAGCATGAATAATATGATAGACACATCCCTTAGATATCATTTTCCTTGCCTGAAGGTAGGAAACAATATGACCCCTGAAAGCGGATACACTACTCTTCCACTCAAGGATGGGTTTATTTAGAAACTGAAATTGGACTATCCTGTTTCTGCAGTTGACTGTGGAATAGTAGGAATTAAGCCAATCCATACTGAGAATGACATCAAAATCAGTCATCTCTAATTTGATTAGATATGCTGAAGTGACTTTTTGAAATATCATAACCAGGTAGTTCCTATATACTCGCTGGGCTATAATGTTTTTACCCACTGGGGTAGAAACTAAAAAGGGCTCTACTAGAATTTTGGGATTGACTCTGAAATCAACTGCTATATAGAGAGTAACAAAAGACAAGAAAGCACCTGGATCTAGCAAAGTGTAAATATGCACATGAAAGATCTATAACGTACTAGTAACTATATCAGGAGAATTTTCCTGATCTTGTCGGGACTGAAGAGCATAGAGTCTATTTGAGTGTTGCCCATTAGTAACACTAGAGGTGGCACCCTACTAATTTAGGCAATCGGACTGAGCTGAGGAGCGGAGATGACTCTGATATCCTGACTGAGGGTAGTCTCTGACTCTGTGGCCTGGCTTACCATAATTGAAACATACATCACTACCAGCTCTGTACACACCCTTGTAGTTCTTACCACAAGTCTGACAAGGGAGATTAGTTTGGGCACTGCTAACACTGCCCTGAGACTTAGAGCCTGGTGCTCTATCTTTGTTACCCTCTCTAAACTTAGGAATTGGAGCAATGGCTGAAGAAGGAGATAGAACTGATGACTTAGGATGAAACTAAGAATGGTTTTCTCCTTCTGATTTAGGTTGAGCAAAGTTAAAACTACTTGTCCTTGCTTTCTTATTCTGCCTCTCCCTTAGCTTAATCTTTTTCTCCTCTATTTACTGAGCAAGAGTCATGAGCCTGGCTAAAGTCATGTCACTATTCAATATGGTAGATCTGCACTCATTAACCACGCTATCATTTACCCCTGAAATGAACTTACTCATCTTGGCACTGCTATCTGCAACCACATGAGGGGCATATCTGGATAATTGAGTAAACTTAAGAGAATACTCTTTCACTGTCATATTGCCCTACCTGACATTGATGAATTCTAACACCTTAGCTTTTCTAAGCTCTAGGGGAAAGATTCTATCAAGGAAATCAGAAGCAAACTCTTCCCACTCAACAGGTCCAACATCATCTGGCCTTTCTGACTTCTACTATTTAAACCAAGTGTGAGCAACATCCTGTAACTGATATGTAGCTAGCTCAGCACTCTTACTTGAAGTAATCCCTATTATGTCTGCAGCCTTCTACACCTAATCTAGGAACTCCTAAGGGTCCTCATATGACTTAGACCTGAGAAAGGATAGAGGATTCATTCGGGTGAAACCTCAAATCCTGGCCACAGCTGAATTGGCCACTGGATTGGTTGGAACAATAGTTGGTCGTTCATTATAAGCAGCAACTGAGTTAGTAAGAGTAGTGAATGCATCTCAGAACTCTGCATGAGAAACATGTTTGCCCAAAGGTTCTTTGGGCCAAGGGGCTAACTCATTCTCGTTTCTTATTTTAGGAGGCATGTTCTGTAGAAAAAAGGAGAGAAATGGATTAGACTGAGAAATTGACATGAGATTATGCTCACTGGCATGACATGAATACTGAAAGAGGGGAAACTATTCCTAAAACATCTTATAGCCTCCTGTACATAAATGTGGCACTTAACACACTTATGTACAAAACTCTACTAGATGTAGTTTTTAGGCTTCCTAGGACTCTATTGAACCTTAAGCTCTGATTCCAAGTTTGTAATGCCACAAATCTATTACCCGAAACACTACATGGTGCTCATGACCCTGAAGGACCATAAGTTAACCCATGACTGATATTATACTTGTATACTGCATAAAATACTTAATAATACAGAAACATAAACTAAAAAGCCATAAGGTTCAAAACTAAGACATAGTATTTGATAAAAATATAACATCAAGGAGAGGTATGAAATACCCAAAACAACTAAAATAAGCTATTTGAGAATACTGTAGTCTGTAAAGCCTCTAAAATGTGACTGTCTGAATAAGGAGTTAATGGGATATGTCCCCAACTAACTCCAACTAATAAACTCATTACTGAGATAATAAAATGATGATTATGTTCTTGAAAGATAAGGACTCACTGCTAAGTCTGACAACTAAGACTAGAATCTACTGATGCTCCGGAGCTTGTGTCTATGAACCTATGGTATAAGACACCATAGCGCAAAGGCATCAGTACTTTGAATATACTTGTATGCATATGAGGTAGGCTGAATACATGGGGTTCATATGCATGAACAATAACAATAGCAGACTGACTATCATGAGTGTGAGAATACATACATGAGACATAATAACTGACACTGATACCATAATAACATGATTACTGAATCTGAATACTAATATGTGATGCCCCAAAAAGATTTTTCGTTAAGATCTTAGACAAAAATATGTTGAATTTTGTTCTTTATCATGATTAATAATTTTTTATGTGGAATTTATGGATATGTAAACTGTCATTACATAGAGCATTGAATAATCTTTTCAACTATATGTGGATCATCCAAAACGGACACTCGAGCGATGAGTTATGATTATTCCGATCTAACCGTGAAGAGTGGTGAACAGTAAATGTGCAGGAAAAAAATACTGAGGCCAGGTGAATTTTAGGGTCAATTTCAAATGATCATAAATCCTTGTACATAATGATCTAGGTGAGCTAATATATATCAACAGAAAGCTCTGAAAGTCCTCTTTCCAATGAAATTGGTTTCATCCAATTTGTCCATCGGAGAAAAAGTTTATGGTCGATCTACTCAGTCTATCAAAATAGTCTACCAAACGACAGATTTGACATTATTTGATTTTTAAGGGTATTTTGGTTATTCTCACTCCAATCCATCCGGGTAAACCATGGATTTAAGTCCATTAAGAGAATTCAATAGCTCATTTTTCTCCAAAATTTCCTAAGGCTCAAACCCCAACCCTACTACTCCAAATTTCATCCTTCTAAGTCTCTTGATTGAACCGTAGAAATTTCACATTGATTTGAGATTCGAGTTGATCATGTTAAGGGCCTCGACAAGCATCCTTTATTTTTGTCAATAAAGTTTTGGAGTCGGAAATTCATATTCATCTTCCATTTTTAGGTATGTAGGGCTTTGAACAAGATTATCCTTTCTATCTTGTGCCCGGTATTTTTGTTGAATTACATTGATATGAGATTTTACATATTTTATCATGAATTAGAAATATGGTTTTACATCTTATATTATTGTCCATGAGCTATGGGATTATGTCATCCGATATGTGTATGATGTTGAGATGGAATTATGTCCAAGAAGTATTTGTTTATGAGAGTATGATGATTTAATTTGTTAAGCCTTGATTTATACTATCATTCCACTATTTCCTTATTATGAATTTATAATTGATATTAGAAATTCTATATCCCTACTATGGATTGATGTCTTAAGTACCTTTAAATGAGAGTGGATGGCAAATTGAGAAATGTTGATATTGAAGTTGCAGTAAGTCTTGATATTTTTTGGATGGTTTTGATGAGTTAAATTGTTGAAAATATTATGTATTGAGTCTTCATATACTTGTCCAAATTTCAAGTTGGTTATGGTTCAACGCATTGATACCTTGTTGATGTTGAGGAAGATTAAAATGTTTTGAGCTAAAATGTGTTGAGTTAGGAAACCACAAATTGATATGATTTGATAAATGAGAAAGAGATTTGATTTGGTCTTTATGATAGACCTTTGTGATGTTGTGGTGGATTTCCTAATGCGTTCTGAGCTTGTCGGGGAGTAGTACTTAGCACCGAGAGGGAAATTTGGTATTTCTCCAAACCTATGTGCCACCGTAGGGTTGTTTGATGATGATATTATTGGCCAGAGAGCCCGATTGTGATTATTGCAGTTGTAAGGTCGTACTCCCTAGCAAAGAGTATGACGCTCCCTCCAACGGAGGTTTCAAAAGTTGTTATTCCACGTAGCTCACGTGGGGTTGTCAGTAATAGGAAACTCCCTTGTCCATAAGATTCAGGTTTATTGAAATACCGAGTCACTCCGAGTTTTGATGTGGTAAATCAAGTTGCCTATGATGATCTATAATGATTTATGAGGTTTTTCTCCTATATTTCCTATCTAAGATGTTATGAGTTGCATGATTCAATGTCACTCAAGCTAGGTGTGTCATTATGGTTCGTATGTATGTTTTTACGAAATTTATGATTTTATTTATATTTTGCATGCGCCCTCACATACTCAGTGCGTATCTTGCACTGACCCACATATTTCTCTTTGGGCTACATTCTTACCATGATGTAGGTTCTGGTACTCAGCCGCAGCCGCGATAGTGATATCCGTGTGCCGCATCTATGTTCCTTCAGTGGTGATTCCTCATGGTTCGAGGACCAAGTTGCTAGTTTTGGTGCTGTTGTTTTGTGATCTCTTTGGTCTGTTGAATCACTTGGGGGTTTGTCCCAATGGCTCGTTGATTTTGCTGTATAGAGGCTATGTCAGACTAGTGTATTGTTGGGTTGGTTTGTGTATAGACATTCCATATATGTACAGTCTAACGATATTCCATGCCATGTGTGATATGATATGATATGTACTTATATATATCCTTAGTGTAGCGTGTATGTTGTTGTGTTGGAACCCAAGGTAGTGTTTTGGCTTAAAGGGTTAGCTTGAGGCTAGGTGTAGCCTTGGGCACCGTGTGGCATCTTGGGATGATATTTTGGGGCGTTACATGATAACATGACATATGGATAACTGATATAAATGATAACATGAATGACTGTATCTGATAGTCCTGAATCTAATGGAACTAGCGGAGTCCCGTACTGTATCTGAGTTGACTGTATTAGACAGTCCTAAAATCTGAAGAACTATCTGAGTTCTTTTACTAAGACTGATACTAAAACTGTGGGAGATAGTTATCTAACTGACATGCCCCTAATATGCCATTATGGATAAATTGGGGTCCAATCTGTAACCCCAATTGGAAGGGTGTCAATACCGTGCCACTGGTAAAGATAAACTGTGGGTAACCCTCGTCTGATAGTGTCCCCTAAATGAGGATGGTGGGACCCTTATCTGACAAAGTTTACCTACCTCATCAACCCTTATTGGAAAGTGTTGATGTCTCAAAATATGTTGGCTACATAGTTCTAGCATGCAATGATGACTTCTAAGAATCACACCCTCATCTGACAATGTGTGGTCCGATCCTTGGGTTCACTCGGTGCTAATTTCTACTTCCATCTGAATAGACTCTAAACATGATTAACTGAACTGAATTGGGATGAGTTAAATGAGTTCCGTTGACTAACAGAACGCTACTGATATCTGAAACTGACTGAAATTACAGAGATTACTGAGTTTTCCTGGGTCATGAGACTGACTGAATTCTACTGAACATGGCTTGACTGGGAATATTTTTGAAACATGACACTGATTCTAGGCACACAACTATATTTTTTGGGTACAAGTACCCCTAGACTCGATAGAAGGAAACTGACAAAGCATAACTTTCTCGCGTACAAGATCCACATCAACTATACATAATCTAATAAGTTGTGGATTTCACAAAGTACATGGTTATCATACTACCTAACATAGATGAGAATACTGACAATCATATTACAATCTCATGTTCTAATATCATGGGCATTACAACAACATATACATTTCACATTGATTGCATGGAGACCATTTAAACATAGGAGGATGACAAGCATGTCACATTTTGTTTATGTTTTGAGTTATAAGGCATGATTTCTACTCTTTCAAGCATTTTATCAAACACCTTGCATGCACAATTTAGAGCATAGGTGAAATCATCAAATTACACATCATAAGCAACTAAATTCATGGATTTTATCTTGCATATTAACATAATATCATGAAAAACACACAAGGACTCCGGATTTGAAATCAATCAACATCAACAACATGATTACAATTAACCCACAACATAAATACCATGATTTATTGATAAAACAATGTTCTTGAGCTTTATGGATGGAAGGAATCTATGAATGAACACAACGCATACCTTGGTTCATAAATACACAAAGATTGACGGGGGAAATTCTTGAATTCTTAATCTTCTATAAAAAGCCCTAGGTTGTTCTTGAGAGGTATTTAGGAGAAGAGAGTGTATTTTGGGTGAAAAGTGGTTGAATCACATATTAAAGGGCTTAAATAGGGGTGGGAAATTGACCCTTTTAACCTTGGACATGTCTTATAATTTCAATAAAAATTTCCCGAATTGGACCCCTAGTACGACGCAGCACTATCGCACTGTGTCACTAGAATTTGACAATTAGAAACTCAGGGATGGCGCGACGCGGATCCATTACATTGCCCCCTTTTTTATGACCTAGAACTTTGGTGCGATGTGGAGGAAATCGTGTTGAGACACTGGAAAAGGACAATTTCCATTTTAGCTTGTGGCGCGGCGCGCCACTGACCAATATGGTGCTGTTTTATGATGGGAATTTCAAATAGTCATAACTTCTTACCTGGTTATCGGATTTAGATGAATTTTATATTGATGGAAAGCTTATTGAATTTCCCACATGAAAAAAAGTGAAAATATTAAAAATACCTCACGTACAAAAGTGGATTAATCTTTCAAAGAAAGCTCTTAGTATTTTTTAGATGATTTCAAGCTAGAAAAAAGTACGGAGTATTATAGTAAGTGGGACCCACTTGGGGCTTTTGGTGCCGTTTTTGGACTTGAAGAACAATGGTGCAATATAGATATCAATATTCTCATAATGATCTGTTAATGTGGTTTTCATAACTTGGCACCTTGTAGAAGTTTCTCATAAAAGAGAAGTAATGGTTTAGTAGTTCGTGAGATTTCTTTAGATTTGAGGTAGGTTAGGATTATTCCTTGTTAGGTTGAGCTATGTTATAATATAATTGTGATATCTTGTTATCTTCAGAGGGGTTTTAGGTGTTGTACTGATAAATGGAAAGACTTGGGATTAGTTTCATCACTTAGGTCATTTGAACTTATAGATTGGAATGCTTCACTTGTTGGTTTAAACCTTAGGGAACCGGACTTCAGATCTCATGGCTAGCATAATGATGCCTTAGTTACACTAGTTGGATGTGAGTGACCTTGTCACTCATGTTATAGGTAAGTTTACCCTAGTTTCTTACATTAATGGAAGTGCGTTACATACTATGGTTGAGTTGATGTAGAGTATGGGAAATTCCTTGACCTTAGGACTATAGTGGCTTGCTATATATATAAGTGTTGATTTAGATACCTTAGCCTAATCCCTGGTAAAAGTTTGACTTTGAATGAATTTTGAGAAATTAGAAGTGGGTTCTTGACCCACTATAAGCTTGGACGTATATAGTTCCCTTAAAGACCTTAGACACTTACTAAAGGCGTAGGAAATGCTCCCTTGGAAGCATGTTGGTTAATCATGGTAAATGGATTATGGGGATGACATTGGAAGTGATATTTGTGGATTGTTGGCTAAATTATTGTTAATGCTATAAGTAGATATGGATTATGCTATTGCTCATGATATACTTTTATTGAGTAATGAGCTAGTGATCATTCTATAAATCCCTTTTATTTCTACTATTGTGAGTCATGATGTTAATATTTCTAGAGGGAATGTTTATTAACTATATGGGAAGCTATGTTACTAATTATTCTTGATACCTGATGATAATTTGTAATACTTATGTTATATATTCATATATCTATTCGTAAGTAGACATTGATGACAAATGAAAAGTCATTGAGGTATGCTGATAAGACTTGATTCGGGGCCTTATCGTAATGGGCATCCCAAGTCCAAAAAGGATTAGAGACAACCCTCAATTCCCTACCCAACCTTCATATACCCTGGGTTGGATGAATTTCAAATGAATAACAAGATAGTGTATTTTAAACAACTTCCAGACTCTAAGATAGGTTACCAATAATCAATTACCAAACTAAACCATGAGAAAACAACCAAAACAATGACTAAGTTCCTATTCATAACATAATATAAAAGGATAGAACAATCATAAATCCAGTTCAGTGGTTGGTTGCATGATTGTAATTGTAGAATCAAGTCATTCTCTTGCAAAAACTGATAGCACATTATTTCTTGAATTCAGTTATGACCTTGATACAGAACAAGATTATCTTTGTGAATATTTTTAATCCTTGTTGGCTGATGATAATAACTTCAGTTTTAACAATATCTCTGCTATATTCTTTGTGAGGTGATTGATTAAAACTCTACAAAGTAAATTTAATAAAAGATATGGTATTTTTTGTCGGGATATCATGCAATTTAAGTCATATCTCTAACAACTTACAATTTGTAATTTGAAGCTCTTTGACAAGGTCAAAAAATATTATATGTGGTAAGACAGTGGATTCAAGTTTCAATGCACCATGAGATTAAGATACCAGGTTCAAGACCTAATGTACCTTAATGATAAGATGTTGAGTTTGGATTTC
>NC_061121.1:166101880-166266167 GCF_002878395.1 Capsicum annuum
ATGATGATAAGACAATTCAAGATATGCTAATAACTATTGTAGAGTTTTATGATACTTAAATTGCTCCCCATTATGGCAGTTCTAAGTTTCATTGAAATATGAGTAGAGTCATAACATGAAGGAAAATGTGGGTACTTGAATATCATTATTTACTGCTGCAAAGATTACACCAGGATGATTTAACTCTTCAAGCTCACGGACGGTGAAAGATATTTCTAGAATATTGTACTTATATTCTATTGCTATGGGAACAGAACACTTTATCTTCGAGTTTGCTGATGTATGCTTTAGCTTCTCTCTTCCAATGCATAAAAAAGTACTAGAAAAATATCAATAGCAAAGTGATTCAGGCGCCCACTGGTACAATTTTTTTTCATTTATTTTCATTTTAAATTTCTTTGTTGGTTGAGGGAGAGGAGGATGTTGGAGAATTAGGATGCCATTTTAGTTCATTGCTATTAGTTGAATGTATTGTTGCATTATAGTGAAAGAGGAGGTTCATTTTCAGAAAGTTCTTGTTCTTTACACAAGAGTGAATATTTTAAAATTATTATTCTTGAAAAGAATAAATAGTGTATCCACTTATTGAAGAGTAGAAGGAATTATGCAGTGTAACTATATTTAAAAACAAAATCAAACTATGATTGAGATACAATTAAGGAAGAATCTATATTATCATTTTGAATTTAGTAGATATAATAAGAAAGAGTTAAACTATTGAGTAGTTGTATCATCTTAACTAAATTTAAAGCAAGTTAAAGATGGAAAGTAGCTTTAGTTGCTTGTATTTGCACTGAATTTACTGATGCATGAGTAAAGAAGTTTAAATATGCCTCTTTATTTTCATGTTCTAATATTGAGTTTCAACTTCTATAGGAATATGGATTATTTCACTCCTTATATGATCTAGGCCTAAACTTTACACAATTCTACCTTCACGGGCTATCTTTGGGGTTTAAGTGAGAAACAAGGTTTCGCTTCTTATCAAATGCCACGTCAACATATAATTGCTTACATTATCTTCTTCTTTTAGTAGTATTTAAGAGAATTTGTAGTAATCTTGGTATGCACCCACTAGGTTCACTACGATGGCTATGTTCTCAATGTCAAGAAGCTAATAGGGGTTGTAGAATCAAAATCCGGTTTGTATATCGGTCCAAAGGATGCATAGCCAAAGCAGCCACAAAACATGTAGAAAATTGTTGTTGCTGACACACTGATTAGCGTTTCCCTTTTCCTAGTCTTGGCTTCTGTTGGCGGTGATATTATGTTCAGTTCAAGAAATCGGAATGAAACTTGTCAATTTCCTATTAGCTAATTGTTTTACCTAAATTTCAATAAGGATGGGGGAGTAAGAATAAGCAAAACCTATAGCTCCAAGAGCTTGAAAACTTCTCCAAATCTTATGCATTTCAGTTACTTCAGTTCCAATGCTAATCCCATTGAGACTTCCTTCTATTTTTCCTATTTCTGTAATTCAAATGGAAAATGTTAGCAAAACAGTGGCTAAAATTACAAGAAATTGAAGGTAAAAAGAAGGCCACATTGCTCGAACTCTCAAAATATTGTCAGATTTGACATACATGTGACATTAATTTTTTGAGAGTCCAACCAATACAAGAAAAAGACAGTAGTAAATTTGAACAAACCTGCAACTTGGGAAACTCCTAAACCAGGACCAATGGTAGAGTAAGTGAAGGACATAACAGCAACCACAATAGAGAGCCATGAAATATGATCAAAGTCTCGAATTTGTAAGAAGATAATTTCCATCACTCAAAACATGACTATGTAAGAAGTGCTTGAAATATGGCAAGTAGCTTGGTGACAATGTTTATGGAAACAATCAGACCTTTTCATAGACCTATACAAATAATGCTCAATATAATTTTTCGTTGGCTTAGTTCAGCTTGGTCTATTAACTAATTATACTGATGCATGCTCTTATGACTGATTTTTCTTTATGAGTATGATTTTTAAGACCTCGGTATGTGAGACAAATGCAATGGTTCATAGTTTATAAATAATTCTTTTACATAAATTAATAACATTTTCCCTTTATCTAAAGAGTTCTTTTGCAAGAAAGTGCACTCCTTATTGCAGCTTGCTTTTCAGTTTGCCTTTCAACTTGATGTTCCGATAATAGATGCAATCATGAAATAAAGGTAATTAAACTTACACTTTTCCTTTATCCTTTCCACCAACTATTAAATTTCAGACTCTTACAATCATAATAAGAATCCTCTTATCATCTTTTGCTCAATTGATTTCAACCAATAGCGTTGTTTCAGCTCTTATGTCAATCTTTATGACTCAATATTATAGAATTGGAACTGTGGAAGGAATAGGTTCAAAGGACCACTTATATGTTAGCATTTATCAGCTCTCACAAATATTAGTTCAAGTCCAATATGTTATAGTGTTATTTATCTTATTTAATGCAACTCATGCTTGGTAAATGAAATACATAGGAGTGTTTCTTCCTGTCTATAACATCATGATAATTTCAAATCACACATTCATTGTGTTTATAACTTTATTTGGTACTATATTTAGAACCTAATGTCCACTGTCTATTGATTATGGAACAATTCTCTTGTACTTCTTCAAGGTGATGATAATAGGATAGCATTTATCAAATCTGTTATGTGTACAACAACTTAAAAAAACATAATTTTGATCTCCAGGAAATTGAGCAATAGAGATGCAGCTATGAGGTCACAAAAGCTCGGGCTTGTTCTCTAGTGCTCCCTTGGAGAAAATGGTGTTTCTATAACCAGGCAGGAATGTGGCATGCTCTTGTGCCAACAACTTTTAGCTGGGGGCGCTTTTTGTACCAAGAAATGCTAATATCAACGTAATACTTTTACAATCTAGCAATGCAACAATGTAATCTTCGTTCCACATATATTATGAAGCATAAATGTTTTATCTACCATCATAATTTCGCCCGTGCTACTACTAAATAAACAATTTTGTTTGTATCCTTTCCCCAATTACTCCCTAATATACAATAACAATTTATATGTACCTTCCCGTAATCATGCAATGTATAAGCACTCTTTCTCCATCTCAATTTTCAATGTTAGTGCTCCTCGCTAGCTTAATTTTTGTCATATTAAATTGAGCTATATTAAAAAATTTATTTGTCCTTCTATTATAGTTATATCGCTGAAAGGAATATAAAGATAATTGATTTTAGTTCTAGTAAAATAAGCAATCAAGTATAAGAAAGTGGCCACAACATTTTTCTATAAAACAATTATAATTATATTGGTGTGGAGAAAACAAAATGTAGTATATATGGAAGGGTCCTGGCATCCTGCACTCTATTGGCGCTCCAACATACTTATATTTTTCCTATATATTAAGGTTTTAAATAACAATGAGTAGCAAATAATAATTTTCGATTGCGTTGTTTGCCCGTTTTAAATAAATCTTAGGTTAAACTAATCACAATAGCTAGATAATGAAGTGGAGAATGCTCAAAATTATATTAAAAAAAATATTGATCACCCAAATGTAAATATATAGGATTTTTACATACTTATACCTGAGATTGAATATCTGAAGTGTGAATAATATGATTAAAATGAGAGTCCAACTTGAGATAAAATAATGAATTTGGATAAACAAGTTAGTAGTATGATAAGAAATAAATCCTAAAACTAAACTAATTCTAAAAACTATTTCATGAAGTAATTAAAGACTGTTCAATATCATATAGAAAAACTTTTACATACAATAAACCTAAAGCTTAACTTTAACTTCAAAAGTTAATTTTTTTTCCTTTTTCTTTTTTCCTTTTTTTCATGACAAATATTTCTTCTTCTTTTTTACCTAGGTTGTCTTTTCTAAAATCCATTAGGTGTAACGCTCCACATTTTTGAGCTAGAAATTGAATCGTCGTTCTACGTGTGTAAGCTCTAATTCCATGGTTTATGTTTAGATTCAGGTGTCATGATCTCTCTCCTAGTAAATGAAGTGATTATGAGGTGAAAACGTTCATAGAAATGACCTAAAGCAAAGTTGAGCTAAGAACCTTTCATTCATCCAAAATTGGATATTAGATTCTACAAGAGTCTGCTTGGAACGTGTATAACTTTTGATACACATAAAATTTTACAGCTCAAGACTTACCAAATTGTAGATAATTTAAGTATCTTTCCAACTTTACTAATTTTGCCAAAATGTGGTAACCGAGCGAAAAGCTATGGCTTTTTCCGTGTGAGACAGTAAGCTGACACGATCATGACGCGTGGTGTTGAGATCGCGTTGACACAAAATCAAACGCGTATCTAAAGTTGTTTTATGCATTATTTTAGTTTCTAATGGGTCTAGGGTCACCGTGGTTATTTCTCCTCACCCAAAATACATCTATAACATTGAATTTCGACCCTAAGAAACCAAAATATCTTTTTTTTCACTTTTCCTCTCAAAATCAAAATCCTAACTCCTCCCCCAAAGATTCAAGAACTCATTCATAAGGTCAAGAATTCCAAGAAACTGATCAGGATCCGAGTTTCACTCTTTCTCCTAAATAATATAAGTTGCGTGGGATTTTCCTAAAATTACTTGGGCATAAGAAAATTGTTCAACAACATTTAAATATGGTGAAATCATGAATTTCGAAGGGGTTTTAGAATTTATATTATAACGTTCCTTTATGAATGTTTTAATGGCACTATTGTTTTGGCCTTAAGGCCTTTTTCCCACATTGAATTATACTCGTATATATATATATGTATGTATGAAAATTGGGTTTGAATATTTAATTGAGAACATGAATCATATAGAATCCCTCTCTTGTTATGACTTTTTTCATTTTTTATATGATATGGATTATTTCGAATGAATCTTGAAAAGCATGATACGAATGTCTTGATTAATCTTGTGACTTGGATATGATTTTGAATTCAAAAGAGAGGTTTGTTCATGTTGATAAATGTTGAATATATATATATAATGAAAGAGTTGCATGGTTTGTCAAAAAAAAATACATAACCACCACATATTTGATGAAAGAATGAGAATCTTTGCATAGTTTTAACTTGTGTTTTGTAACATGAAATATCTTAAACTACTTGCATGTTTGGGTGGTCTAAATTGTGTTTTAATGAAAGAATCATGCATGATACATTATGGCTCAGAAATATGACTTGCAAGTTTTGGTGTGATGGCATCAACTCAGATAATGCCATGGTAAGTCAAAACAGAACATAATGCATGTTTGCAATCAGATTTTCAGATTTTGAAATGTAGAATGATGCATGTTTAGAAATGCTTAAAATGGGCATAAAGAGATGTTAGGTGGTTCCCCGAAGAAGGCACGAGTTCAGACTATTCATTTCCTAAATTCGTGTTTTGCTGATACGAGTTATTTAATCCCCTAGAGGGATTTTACGCTGGCCTAGAGCCCTGTGGTGTATCAAACTCAAACACTCCAACCTTTGTGGCAAACTTGGGTTGGGGGCTTCCCCACCAATTCAATGACGGATTCCATATAGCCTGTATATATCAGACTTGTAGGGGAGTGCCACCTAGCTCAAAAGTAATAAAAAGATCAGAACTGCATTGAGAAAACTTTCTTTAAGATTACTTGAAATTTCCCATGTTCTTTAAATTATGTCATGCATACTGTTTTACAGATTTCTCTCACTTATGTTTTATAAAATTCATTATTTTGAATTACACTGCGCACCAGTACTTTGTACTGATCCCTATATTTTAGGGTCGAGGCTCAGTCCAAAGTTCCTGCTAAGCCATTGAATCTATCAGACAGAAGTGAGAAATTAGTGAGCCTTCTTTATTTTAGAAGGCCTTGTCTTTAGAACATTATTATGTTATTTTAGTATTGGGTCTGATTGGGGGCCTTGTCCCAGTTTTGTTCTAGACTTATGATTGATCTTGTAATGTTAGAGATTTTGCGGTCGAGTGTCAGCTATTGTTAGATGTTAATAGGTTTCATTCTGTACTATTCAGTTGAAGCTAGAAATGACCATGATTCTGTTTGTATTATTTTCTACATTTTCCTTATTGTATATGAATCTTGTGCATGATTATCAGGTGTAGAAGGGCGCCATGACCTTCATGGTTTGGGATGCTCGTCATGGCTAGGACCTCGGTTTGGGTCGTGACATTAGGACTCTCTAACATTGAACGAACATTCATATTTCAATGAAAGAAAGCTCCTTTTAAAAATAGATTTTAGATATATATATATATATATATATATATATATATATAAGAATGACATGGACTTGATGTTATTTTGTAAGGGTGACTTGGTATTTATTTATCATGTTGATATTATGGAAGATATTACACCCTTTAGTGCAGCAACTGGACTTCAGGTTAACTTGGAAAAGTCCAATATTTATTTAGGTTAAGCAGAAAATATATATATATATATATATATATATATATATATATATATATATATATAATCAGACAGGTTTCACACTAGGCTCTTTGCCAATGAGGTACTTAGGTCTTCCTCTTTGATCAAGGAAATGATTCAAAGTAGATTGCACCAGTTGGTAGAGAAGATTACTAGTAGAATCAGTATTGTCTACTATAAGCAACTATTAGATGTTGGCTGATTACAGGTTATAAATGTAGTGTTGTTTTTTATATTCAATTTTTAAGGAACTATTTTCATCTTACCATAAAGTATGTTGAAGGAGATAGGCAGGAAATGTACAGAGTAACTTTTGGGAAAAACTAAAAGTCACAAGAAAGCTTATTTGGTGAGCTTGGTCAAAGATTTGTTTACCAAAGAAATTTGAAGGTTTTAATATCAAAGACAGTGAAGGCTTAAATGTAACATCTATAGAAAAGTTGTCGTGGCAAATAGCTTCTAAAAAAGATGTTTGTGGATTAAATGGGTTAATGAAGTATACATAAAAGCCAATGGTAACATCTTGGACCGCAATCCACCATAGGATAGTAGTTGATATTGGAAGAAATTGCATAGTTTGAAAGACAAGATGGTTCAACATAGTTTGATAGATAAAATGGTTCAATTTTGTGGAAGAAGGACTTATAAGCTTACTGAATGGGGATGTTATTTAGTTTCCAGAAGTTATATTGATTTATTGGGACCAATGACTAGAATTTGGGAGGCTTAATAACTTTTTTATGTTGTATTATTACCCAGACATAGAATGATCTTATGGTTAGCCTACCATGACAAACTCCTTAATAAGGAAAGATTATTGAGGTTGCAAGCTCCCTTTACTGAAAGCTCTCACTATTGCTTATTTGACTTAGGATTAAAGGAGGCTCATCAATATTTATTTGTCGAGTCTAGATGGATTTCTGAAGTAAGGAATATATGAGCACATGGCCAGACATCTCTCATACTGCTAAGCAGGTTAAGGAGAGTATACATTTGATTAAAGCTAAGAATTGGAAGAGATTTAAGAAGGAGATTGTAGAAATATTGCATGGAGGACTTATCTACTATACTTGATAGGTTCGTAATTTGAAACTGTATAGAGGACTGGCAGTTAATGCAGATTTATTTATCGTACATATATGAAAAGAAATCAAAGAAATAATGGGTATCTTTACAGGCTCAAATAGAATTAGAAGTAGTCATAGTATTATACAGAGGATTTATAGTTAGTTACAATTAAGTGGTTGACAATTTTCTTTTTGTGTTTGAGATTGGAGGTACTTGGTTCAGCCTGATTAGGGGACAATATCTCTCAATTCTCTGTAGGTTGTAATAGTTGTTTTGTTTATTGGTATGATATATTCATAGTTAATTACCAAAAATATATAGTTTTTGTAGAATTTATTGTGTGATGTATCCGATATTTATTTTATTATGTATATTATATTCCTTTCTTTTATCAAAATGTAATATATTTTTTCAATATTTATTTCATTATTTATATGATATTCCTTTCTCTTATCAAAATGTAATTTTTTTTATTTTTCTTTCATTGCTTGTAATAGACTTTCACTATCATAGAAGGGTTGGTGGTTTCCTTTAATGAACTTTGGTTTAATAAGTGTCATATGATTGATTCTGTCATAGTAGACTTCTTTGATGGGTGACTTCCTCAAATTATGTCACGACCTAAAAACTCGTGTCATGATGATATTCATTTTAACTCGCTAGTAGTAAGTCAAAAGCATAGTCTGGAACAACGAGTAACAGGCTAGTAAACAAAAGAGAGAAAGACAGACCTAAAATAGTAATTAAAGCAACCAATATGGGAAAATATACTAGACATTCATAAAAAATGAGGAAATGGAAAAAAATATATAAAACAAACACCTTAAGACCTAGTAAAGCCACTACAAGAACCACTATATAGAAGGAGTACCAAAAAGATGCAAATTCAATAAAAAGGTAAATTGTGGGAGATTGAAACTGCAATTTGAGAAGATTATAGTCTCTATTATTTTCTTTTAGCAAATAGCAGAGGTGTAATGCCCCAAAAATGGATCCCGAGACGTCACATGGTTCTTAGGGCCACAAGTGATCCCAAGCTAACCCATGAGCTGGCATACTGATAAGCAACTAATTAAACATGTATAAAATAACAGAGTTTAGTGTGTGGAAACATAAAAATGATGGAATCTGTGAAAATACAATACTGGTACACTTGTACATTCTGATAAAATTTCAAAAAAGGAACTAAAATTACATAACTGACTCTAACTGACATCTATGAAGCCTCTACTGTACTGACTATAGATAGTTGGGATGCGACTCCAACTACCGCTAATTAATACATATGAATAAGAAATTAAAGTACATAAATAACATCTAACTAAAGTCCCCAAAGTAGGAGGACTCATCATCTGCTGGCTGGAATCTGCAATTATCTTATTTTGACTATACATACAACAACTTGAACCTATATTATGAGACAATGTAGCACATAGACATATATGTGGATCAGTACTTTGAGGATGTACTAAGTATATGGGGTGAAATGCATAAGTAAACATCATCTCATCATCATAATTTGTAAAACAATGCATGCTAAATGTAAATGACTCACATAAGCTAGAATATCTAAAATACTAAAATCTAAAATCATGAATAACAAATCATGCTTTATAAATCAAGTGAGTCATAACATTTAGTTCTAAAACTGTGCTTGTATTCTCTCTTCAAATCATATTATCTTAGTGTAGAAAGGACTCACTCTAAGTTTGAAATCTAAAAGCTGAAGTCGGTAGCTAATATCTTGTTGTAAAGCATAATCTGAGTAAACTTTGTGAGCCTTTACACTTAGTTTTCTAAAAGCTTCCTATTATTATTTGCTGAGAAATTATTCTGAAAATCTTTACTATTAAGTTGTAAGGAAAACACTTTATCTTAAGGGTTAAGAAAGCTAAAAACTTATTCTGCATGGGAGATTCTTCTAACCGACATAAACCATGTAAGCATTCATGGATTTCAACGTTCTTGTTCCCCTAAGGAGGAATACTTATATTGGGGAGAGGAGTCATATTCTTGCCAGGGAGTATAACCTATCTAAGTGATCACATATCTATCATCCACGTAGAAGTGGGAACAATCTAAATCCTATGTTGGCTAGTTCAGGGTATGAAACCGCAGTAACGTACCCAACTCGGTGCTAAATACTATTCCTACTAAATCTGTATGCCCATTCTGATAGAAATCTACTTTAAAATAGTATAATGTTTTATAATGAAAACCAACAATATATCTATAGAGCTAAATCTGTAATCTGAATCTGTAAAGTGGATTTCATAGCTATTCTGAGACCAAAAGGTCAAATCTTTATCAATAATCTAAAAAGAATCTAGTAATAAGTTTTGGCCACAAGGATGAAAGAATTATCCTTGTTGAAAAAATACCTCAATTGATGAACTAGATGCTAAGACTTGAATATTAAATCCCTATTGATGCTTTGGAGATGAATTCTTAGAGTTCTTGAATTGGGAATCCTTAATCTTGAATTTTCTTGGAGAATTAATAGAGAAATTACATTTTCTTGGAGAGAAAGTTTGATGATCTAGGGATTTTTTTTGAGAGAAAATTAATAAAATAAGCATAAAGTTTTTTAGAATATGCTTAACGTTGTGTTTTACACGAATTGGGGCCTTGGGAATTGACCAAAATACCCCTATTAAACTTCTAGATGAAAATGAAAATATCATATTTTTCCAAACTTTATGGTCACCATGATGCGCCACTATCTTGGTGGCTTACTGAAATTGGACAATTAGGAACTGGGCAGACTCCACGATGCGTCACCATCGTGGTGCCTCTTTGGAATGTCATTTTGGCCACCTCCGAGACACGTCATTATCGTGAAGGCTCACTAAAAATTACCAAATGTGAAATGGAACTCCTCTGCGATGTGCCATGATGGTGGAGCTTCACTGAAAAGTGACAATTGTGATTTTTGCCTTCTCTGCGACGCGCTGAGAGTCTAGGTGGCACATTGTCAACTTAAAAATGCTCTAACTCCTCAATCGAGAGTCGGATTTGGGCGAATTTTATATAAATGGAAATCTTATTCAATTTTCCACATAATAGAAAGTATAAATATGGAAAATACCACATGAAATTAAAGGTATTCATCTTTGAAGTAAATCTTTGACATTCTAGGGATGATTTTAAGATAAGAAAAGTGCGGGGTGTTACAAGAGGTTTTAAACCTCCACAAATGGAAGTTTTAAGCTCCATAATTTACCTTTTGGTAGTGAGTATACAAAGTAGTTTCAGAAAGATACAAATTAAAACTATGGTAAACACAAAAGGAGATGGATCAACTCATGTCACGACCCAAATATGTCGTAAGTGGCATCCATACTAAACCTTTTGTGGGAGAGTTATCTATCCCAAAACCATCAACTAAACAAGTAGCCAAAAGAATATAACTAGTTATTTTTATTAATTAAACCAAAATCTTGAACATTTTATAGATATACTAACTTCAAAACTAAATAAATGATTAAACACCCCTAGAATCTGATAGCCATTGTACCAAGATACGAGAAATGCCAATGAAATTAGTTTAACCTAAAATCAAAGGAAGCATCTAAGTCTAAAAAAACTCGACAGAAATAAAGTGAAGAATTCATGGCAACACGAAAGATATAGATCACCCTTGAATTCAAATGTGATCCACTCTACATCAAAGGTTTTGAAACAGTTGTAGACAGATCTTTTACACTTAATAAAAATTAGAGCACATGAAGTATTAGTACACTAAAATAATAGTGTACTAGTAGGGTCATCGACCAATACAAAACAAGATATGTGAATAAGCAACCATAATTTATTAACATATGTACAACCATAAACACCTATCATGTAACTTTACCTCAACTTTATGACACTTAAATTTGTTCAATAATATTATAGAATTCAGTCAAGTACACGTCAAATATAGACAACAAAACAAGTCAAGACATGACTACAAACAAGAATCCATGTCAACAAACCATGAATCCACAGTAATATACTAATCATTTGTAATTTATCTCAGATCACTCAGGGATTCATTCCAACAATAACTATGTTAATAATCATAAATCTCAATTCACTCAATAAACCTATTGTAAGTAGATCAATACATAAATACAACTTATTAAAGTAACCAAATATTAAAAGTCCACACATAAACATGCATAAACCCTGATGTGGTCCAAGGTCCTCTAAAGCATTACACTATGAGATAAGCATGAGAGCTCCAATGTTGGTAAGGGTTATTCATGAAAATGGATGTACTTGACTGCATTATGGAGTCCTACTAAGGATTTCATGTGTTCATGATAGAATTTGACAGATCATACGTTGGGGAGAAGAAGGGAGGATCATGCATCTTGATAAATTTTTGAATTCAATCTGAAGTAAGGCATCTAAACAAGGTTGTTACTTCATTAAGGGTAGAAATATAATATCATAGGGTCTTCTTTATTTTCCAAGTACAAATAGCTTCCTTTTATGTTTTTGACTTAGATTATTCAAAAACCAAACCTTCACTATCATTCACAGATTATGAGAGCTTGCTAAAGCTGTTAGTTGTTTCTTATTTCAAAAAAAGAGTTTCTTGGAATATCAATTCCAATCAATTCCATTGAGGTTCTTTTTAAAGTTAGGTGCTTATTAAGATATTCAAAGAAGGTCTCTTTTATTATTAAAGTAAGTTGTCTTTGATTCTATTTTTGTATCAATCTACTTATCCTTTCTTGTTTCCTTATTATTTCTTGTTATCTTTTAGATCGTGCTCTATTTATTCTTGTTCTTCTTAGATTTCATTTTTAGATTTATATTATTTGGTATCAAAATCTTTGGAATAGGTTTGTTTCCAAAAACCTACTCTTGAAAAGTTGATATCTTTAAAATAATATAGTTATTCCCAAAGAAACCCAATTTTTTTATTTGATTTGTTGTTTTTGACACTAGATCCTTGTTCTCTAGTATTTTTTGAGTCCAAATCAGCAAATTTCATTCAATTTTTCATTTTGAAGAATTTTCTAACATTGAAGGGCTTGAAGATTTTGAAACTTTGAATATTTTAAAAATGTTTCTTTCGGTTGAAGCTCAAAATTTAGTGGTATTTGTTCTCTAGGTCAAGAGGGAACTACAAAAATTTGGAGTGATTTGTTGAAGTTTCAAGTTGGGTTTGTTCTTAATGTTCTTGAAGATATTCAAGTTGTTCTTGAAAAAGAAGTTGAAAAAAGGTACACTTTGATCCTAATTTTTCAAGTCAAAGTTTATCAAAGTGTTTGTGGGTTCAAGTTGAAATTAGCTTTGTTTAAAATAAAATTCCAAATTTCAAAAAAAATTTCCACAACAGCATGTTATGTCAGCAGTTGACCAATCAATAAGATGCCACATCAGCACCACTACAGTAGATGACTAGTCAACTACCAACCAATATACATCATTCCACCCCCACTATCACTAGGGGCAAGCGAGACCCAAATGTACAGAGCTGAAAAATCAGAATTCCATGGTTGTAGTTTAGGACCTTAAACTTTTTCTTGTCGAAACTTCAAGGTTCTTCTTCTAAGATTATTTCTCTTCAATTTCACAACTATTTATCAACTAATTAACATTTTTAATTACATGTTAACTAGTTTCTAATCGTCAAGTCATTTCTTTGACTCTTCAAACTAAGTAATAAACGTAATTCCTTCTACTTTTGTTACTTCATTCTTGAATCTGATTTTTCGTACTATTATTTCTTTAGCTTTTCTTCTTTATTTTCTATTGAAATTTCTTAGTTATCATCCTTATATTTTGAGATATTCTTCTTGAGACAAAAAAATCCATTCTAAATCCTCAAGCAGAGATTGAACCCTTTTAACTCATCGGAGCTAAAGAAGTTACAACCATTAGCAAAGGTAATTCATGAGGCAACAAAAGGTATGATTTCTTGAGTGCTAGTGTGCTTTAATTTTAACTAACTTAACATGTATTCATGTTTTTCTTGAGTGCTTTAACTAGGTACCTATGTCAAACCACGAAAAAGGCAACTCAATTACTATATGTTATCCCATAATACACGAATTTTTAACATGTTCTCCATTTTCTTATCCCGACTGGAAGAGCAGTTCGAAAGATTGGATCATTAAGTAGAGACTCTTAACATGAGGATCAGGGATAATTCTTTAACACCTCTAATAGCTCAACATTATGGATACACAAGTGGAATTCACCATGACTCCTTAATCCCTAAATCACCCAACACTCTTCACTGAATACTCTATCCCACATCTAATGCTCCACCAATTATCATCGAACCAACAAATACTACTGATCAATCACCAAGCACAACCATATGTTCCTCTCCATCACTAAAAAGTACCCTAACCACCACTAAATAAACCTCTACCACCACTAAATAACCACCAAACACCCCAAAATGGCTCACCTATTCAAAAATTTCCAACCATTGGGTGAGCTACTTGAGGATTTTTACAAGGAGCTATAGGGATTAGATGATGAATACGACAATTAAATAAAATCTCAATGTATCCAATTCCATGATCTCATAGAGGTAGAAGAGGAAGACATGGCCTCATCCCTCAAATGGTTAGGGAAAAGGATTTCAAAGTCATGAATTCCATGATAAAAACTATGGAGATGATCTTTTAGAGCATAATGAACCTCATGACCATCTTGGGGGTCAAGATACGAGTCTTAACTCCAGCAAGGTAACTCTTCTATATTTTAAGGTTGAGAGAAAACCTAATGTATTTCTTGATTTAGTGACACAATCTGATTAAATCTTCTTGACTAAAGAGATGTACGAGGTATAAAAGACATTTTATGCTATTGATCAACTTGAGGGGTTATGTCCACTTTGTTGGAAACTCAAGTGAAAGTTAGAAGAGTGCATAGGTTAGCTCCCACTCCTACTTAGAAAGAACTCAAGGCTATCTTGAGGTGCAAATATGTTACTGATCAATATCAACAAGAGACACTCAAGAAGGTTAACACTTTGCAATAAGGCACAAAGAGTGTAGAGCAATAGTATGATGAGTTCCAACTTAGGAATATCAAAATAATATTGAATAGGATCCTTTGCATGCTATGATATGGTTTCTAAAGGGATTGAGAATGAGATTGCTTCAAAAATAAGGCTCCATAATTATCTTAAAATTGATGAAAATCTTTAAGTGGATACTGAGACAAAGTTAGGTCTCAAGGATGAGAAACTACACAAGTAAAGAGGATATAAAGGGTCTTGGACCTATAAGAAATAAGGGAAAGAAGGGGGTCTTTTTTTCCAATTATTAAAAGAACAAGGGCACCACAAAAGAGACCAAGAAGACATTGGTCAAAACAACTCAAGATGAGAAGGACAATCCCAATCCATTCAAATTGAAGGAGCTACTTCTTCTAAAACTCTTTAATGTTTTAAATGTGAAGGATTTGGTCCTAGAATATCTGAGTGCACCAATCAGAGGGAATTTGTTATTATGGTTATTGATTCTTATAATGTTGATATACATACCTTATTGAGAGAATTAATAATGAGGGTGCTTATGAAGATGGTAATTTTGATGAGGAGAAAGAGAGTGAGGATTATGGTAATATTATTTCTTATAGGTTAGCTAAAAGGGGAAGAATAAAGGACATGAATCAAGTAAGAGAGATCATCCTACTTAACTATGTATTGAGAAAGACAATGGTAAGCAAGGCTGTGGATGATCCAAACCAAAGGGAAAACCTTTTCCATTCTACTTATCTCATCAAGAAAAATAAGTGTTCTCTGATAATTGATAGAGGGAGTTGTGCTAATATTGCAAGAACTACTTTGGTAGAATTTCTTCGCCTTCCCACCACTAAATACTTTACCCATCACAAACTTTAATAGATGACTGAATGTGGGGGTTACAGGTAAATAGGTATGTTATGATAAAGTTTAATATAGGAAAGTACCACTATGAAGTTTTGTGTAATTTGGTGCCATTACAAGATTGTCATCTTTTACTTGGGTGGCCATGGAAATATGATAGAGATACTATTTATGATAAGGAACCAATCATTATTCCTTTGAACATTAAAGGCATAAGCATACCATATATCATGTGACACTGGTATAAGTTAGTGACATGTATCATAAGTTGAGCTAGTTGAAAGAGAAGGTAAATTTTATGGATGCTAGTAATGATGTCAAGGGTACTGTGGAGTAGAGTTAAGGAAAAGGTAATTCTAAGTGGAAAAAAAAGGTAACACTTTTGGCAAATTGTAAGGAGATTAAGGATGAGTTTGAGAAGAGGAATCTGGTGGTTTTCCTCATGCATAGAGACTATTTTTTACTAAGTTATGAACTAACCTATTCCCTTTCTATTCCTGGTTCATTTATATTTCTTTTTTTTTGCAGGGTTATGAAGGTGTGTTTCTACCAGAACTTCCAAAAGGATTTCCTCTAATAAGATTAATTGAGAATCAAATTAATTTAATCCCAAGGTCCTAATTTGTAATACCCCAAGTCTGTACCCTGGACGCTACACGGTGCTTACAACCCCAAAGGACCACAAGCTAACCCATGATTGATATTTGTTGTTAGCACTAAATAATAATACTGTAAAATACGTAAAATAGGCTGAAATTCCATAAGGTTAAAAAATAAATAAATACTAAATAAGTGTATCAACTAAAATAATAAATCTGTAAAACTTGAACACTGTTTGAAAACTAGTCTGAAAAGCCTCTAATCTAAACTGTCTGAAAGTAGAGTTGAAGGGACAATCCCCAAACTAACTCCATCTAGTGAAACTACTAAAATAATGAATTAAAAGAATGTCCTCAAATAATAAGAACTCACTGCTAAATCTACTACCGGCTAAATCTGAATATGACTATGCGCGATCATAAACCTGAGCGTCCGAACCTATGATATGAGACATCATAGCGCAAGAGAAAGTATGCATCAGTAAATAGAATATACTGGTATGCTAGATGAGGTAGGGCTAAATTGAAGAGTTCATATGCATGAATAATAACTAACTGAACAATATAGAGTAACTGAATGTGAGAGTACATGAATAACTAAAACTACTATCAATACTTCGTATGCAACCTGTGCATGTAGATATACTGTAACTGAACTTTTTCGAAGCTAAGTACTGAGTTCTGATACTGAGTAACTAGTAATCTGTGATTACTGATATTGATTGACTACATCTGACAGTCCTAACTTTGTAGAATTGAACTGAGTTCTATACTGAAGATTTAAACTAAAACTGTGAAAGGTAATCATCTAACCGAATGCCCCAAATAAGATAAGATAACTAAGTTGGGTCCAATCTATAACCCCAATTGGAAGGGTTTTAGCACCGTTCCACGGGTAATAACAACTACTATAGAGTTAGTCTTAACTAACGAGTGACCCCTGAGATCAGTCCTAAACTAGCGGGTGATCCCTGAGTATGCCGGTCTTATCTAACGGGTGACATCTCATAACCTATGCAGGCTACGTAGTTCGGGAACTAAGAGATTACTTCTAGGGACCCAGTCCTAACAAATGGGTGAGATCCCATCCCTAGGCTCGCTCGATGCTGAATCTTACTCCCAAATGAAAAACACTGAACTGAGTATACTGCACTGGACTGGACTGATACAGAGTTTACTGAGTTTTCCTGAGTTTTGTAACTGATAATGTTCTGACTTTTGATGGAACATTTTTTATCTTTTTCTTGGGAAAATTGCAAGTTGTCAAGCAACCAAGGCAGCATTTAATGTTATTTTTTAGTGTTTCAGGGTAAGAAGCTAGCTGAAGGAATAGACTTAGAAAATTAGAAGAAAAACACTTCTGACGGTCAAAATGTTGGAACGTCAGTCTTGTGATAGACCACCAACTCAACCGTCAGGCCCAAATAGAGTCCATGACATCAGAAGACCCAGCGACAGCCTATGTGGTGGATCATCAATCTTGCGATAAACTATAATTTTGGCTGTTAGCACTAAATAGAACCAGGCTTCCAAAAATACACAGCGACAGCCAACATGATGGACCATCGATCTTGTGATGGACCACCACTTCAGCCTTCAGGACTATCCAGAACTTGACTCTCGAGGATCATCAGCGACAGTAAAATGGTGGACCAACAGTTTTATCCTGAATGTGACTTTCCAGGATCAGTAGTGATGGCCCAATTGGTGGACCATTAACCTTCCGACGGACCACCACTTTGGCCGTTAGACTCAAGAAAAACTAGGCTTTCAAGGACCATCAGTGACGGCTAGTTTGGTGAACCGTCAAACTTTCGATGAACCACCACTTCAGTCATCACTTTGGACGCAGATTTTATAATTTTGAATTTTAAATTCTTTTTACCTGGGAACATATAAATAACCAGTCTTAGGTCTTATTAGGGATCTTTTTATCCATCTCTTATCTTTTCATTAGGTTTTTTATACTAAAAATACATTGTTACATAGTTTTTCTCTAAGATTCATTGGAGATTTGTGGATTTATATTCTTTTATCATATTTTTCTATTGAAGATTAAAGAACAATAATTGTGACTTTTGTAAGTAAACTATGAATTAATTAATGAATAACACAATGGTTTCTTCTCTTTATTGGGTGGAAATGTGTGGCTAAGGTCCCATAACTAGGTTTATGGGAGCCTTGATGTGAATAGCTAATTGGAGGTTGTGAATCTAGTAGATTCCCATGATTAATTGATATTGCATAAACCCTTCTTCACTTTAATGACTTTTCTTGGTTGCAAACTTGAAAATTGATCCTAAGAACAACACTTGTTCGAATAAAAAAGTATTTGTTGGAAAAAAAAAGGGTTTACATAAATCTAAAGGCCTTAAACTTTGGATAGAGGGTAGATGACTTAAACAGATCAACCCATGTGAAAATATAGTTAAATAAATAATATGTTCCTTAAGTTTGAAAGAATTAAGGGATAAGCTACTCATTTAGGTTGAGAAACTATTGGGTAAAACATAGAATTCAATTAATCTTGCAATTAGAATTGTTTATTGGGAATTCAAAATAGTTCACAACCCTAGCTGCTTAAGCATCTTGGTAATCATAAATCTAGTTTGACTTTTCTTATTTAATTACTATTAGCAATATAACCTACAATTGGATTATTTTCTATGACAAATATTTGAATATATTTGATAAATCAAAATCTCCCTCTATTTTGGAACCTTCGATCAACAGTCTAGTAACAACCATAATACTTAGTGAACACAGTATTCCCTGTGGGATTCGACACCCAACCCAGTTGGGTTCTATATTTGATAGAAACTACTTATACTCTCTAACTAAAGTTGTAATTTGATCGTATCAAATTTTGGCGTTGTTGCCAGGGAATACAATGGTCAATTAAATTTGTGTTTATTAATTGACCTTTGGTCAAGTTTCCAAAATTTTACTTTTGCTTGTTGTTTTTGTTCTGTGCAGGGGAGTTATTGTGTATCCTAAGTACACAGAGATTGGGTGTACCATTATTACCAATACATCCAGAACCACAGTTAAATAGCAGAATGGCAGACCCCCAAGATACTAAAAGACTAGCTGTTCTGGCTAGAGCTCAACTAAATCAGTAGAATAACAGCCAGCAGGTACGTTATCCTAATCCTGATGATGATTATTTAAGGGATGATAACTTATTAGATCCTTTTAACCCAAGGCGTGCAGAGAATGTGGCTGCACCAGCTAATCAGAATGTAAACAGAAATCGCCCCTTTAGGGCAAGGCAAGAACGTCAACCAGTGCAGTTTGATCTGAATGATAATGAAGATAGAGTAGATGGAGTAGGTGTAATTGGATCTATCATTCCTCTACCTCTAGCACAAAGAGCTAAATTTAATATTACTAGTATAATGATTCAACTCCTTCATCTAAAGGGGTTGTTCGGTGGTCTTCCCAGAGATGATCCAAATATGTATTTGGTGAATTTTGACAACATTTTCAAGTCTTTTGATAATCCAGGATTGGGTCAAAATACTATTCACTTACATTTGTTTTCATTGTCTCTATCTGGGGAGGTGACACTATGGCTAAATAAACTGACTCCCGACTCTATAACCAACTGGAGGTAGTTGAAAGAGGCTTTCCTAGAAAGGTTTTTTCCACCCTCCAAGAGGGTATCGTTGAGGGATGAAATCAGTAACTTCCAATAGCCTCCCACTGAAGCTCTTCATGAGACCTCGGAGAGGTTTAAAACAAAGCTGATGCAATGCCCGAACCATAACATGACAGATATTCATTTGTTGGAGACGTTTTTCGGGCTTCAAAATCTATTAAGAAGCCAGTTATGGATAATGCTTCAAGAGGGTCGTTTGTTGACCTAACTTTCCCAAAGGCTTTGGAGATGCTTGATTGGATGACCAAATAGAGTAGAGCTTGGCATACCAGGGATTCTGTGGTAGGAAGCCCTACTGTGTCTGGTAGTATGACTATAGAGAAACACAAGAAGGAGGAAGAACATGACAAGGATATGTCATATTTAAAGACACAAATGGATTTACTATAAGTATCTATTATCTAGAAAAATAGAGAAGGTGAAAGCTATTACATCCCAGTGAAGAGCTAACTTTGATTTGGAAGAAAAGGCAAACTATCTAAATAATTAGGGGGTTTCCAAGGAAATAGCCAAGGAAATTAAGGTCAGAACTATTATGACAAAGCTAGTTACAAGGATAGAGATCAAGGGAACTAGAAGAGTAAAAATAATAGGAGTGGACTATATGTACCTTCTGGAAGCAGAGACAATGCTGGAACTATCTCTGGCAAGATGTCCATGGAGGATATGATGGAGAAATTATTAAAGGGAGTTGAGACTACCAACTCTGGGGTGACTACTATGAAGAGTGATATGTCTTCCATGAGTCAGTTGGTAAACTCATACTCTACTTTTATCAAATAGTTAGAGCAATAATTGAGCAACCTCTCAACAGCATTGAATCAGAGAAAGAGTGGAATTTGCCAAGTGATATAGTTTAGAATCCTCAAAATAATGGCTCCTGCATGGCAATTACCACATAGAGTGGTAAGGTATTACCAGGACCGTCTGTAGGCAAAGTTGTGATTGCAGAGGATATTAAGCATGAATAAAGTTATCCAGTGGAGTCTAAGAAATTGGATGAAGTTATTGATAATACACCATCCAACCATCAGTAGGGTGATCAGTTGGAGAAGAGCAAGGGAAAGAAGACCGAAGTGGTGGTTACTACGCTCCCAAAACCACCTCTTCTATTTTCCCATCAGTTGAAAAAGAAGGTTGATGACACAAAGTTTGGAAAGTTTATGTCCATGCTTAAGCAGTTGACAATTAACTTGCCATTAGTAGAGGCATTGCATAAAATGTCCGGGTAGGCAAAGTTCATGAAAGACCTTGTTACGAAAAAGAAAATAGTTAGTTATGAGATGGTGGACAATCTCCATCATTGTGGTGCTATTTTCACAAGGTCGTTGGTGTAGAAGAAGGCAGACCCGGGAGCATTTACTATCTCGTGCATTATTGGGCCTCTTGATTTCATAAAAACTCTATGATTTGGGAGCCAGTATAAACTTAATGCCGCTTGTTGTGTATAAAAAATTGGGTTTAGGGGATCCTACTCCCACGAACATGAGATTATTTATGGTAGACAAGTCTATGAAGCGGCCCATGGGGATTCTATATGACGTATTAGTTAAGGTGGTCAGTTTCATATTTCCAGCTAATTTTGTCATTCTCGATTGCGAGGTGGATTTCGAGGTGCCCATAATCTTGGGTAGACCTTTTTTTGCAACTGGGAGTGTACTTACTGATCTAAAGATATATAAGATACTGTTCAGGCTAAATGATAAAGTATTTTGATTCAATATATGCCAGTCCATGAAACAGCATAAAGATATGAGCTTATTTTCTATTGTGGATGCTTATTATGAGGAGGAGCAGGAAGTAACTATAGAGAAAAAATTTTATTTGGAGACTTTAGCTTCTGTATTAATGAATTTTGATCAAGAAGGTATTGAAGATTATGAGGAGACTGTGTGTGCCTTGACAAACATGGGGTCTTATTCTTATACACCCAAAAAACTGGATTTGGACTTGAAAAATCATTCGAGTCCACCATCTAAGCTGTCTATTGAAGAGCCACCTACTTTGGAGCTGAAAAAGTTGCCCAATCATTTGAGGTATATGTTCCTGGTCAGCGCTAATACACTACCTATTATTATTGCGGCTGACCTATGTGAGCAACAGATGGAAGCCCTCATCTGTGTTCTTAAGAGATATAAGAGGGCTATTAGTTGGACGATTGCAGACATTAACAGTATTCTTCTTGGTATATGCACATATAAAATCTAGCTAAAAGAGGATTGTGTCCCAACTATTGAGCATCAGCATCTTCTAAATCCACCTATGTAAGAGGTGGTAAAGAAAGAAATCATCAAGTGGCTAGATGCAGGAGTGGTATACCTCATCTCAGATAGTAAGTGGGTAAGTCCTGTTGAATACGTGCCCAAGAAAGAGGGTATAATAGTGGTGGCTAACGAGAAGAATGAGTTGATTCTACTCAGGCCTGTTACTGGATAGAGGGTGTGTATGGATTACAGAAAACTCAACTCGTAGACATTAAAGGACCACTTACCAATGCCTTTCATGGATCAGATACTTGATTGGTTGGCGGGAAGAGATTGGTATTGTTTCTTAGATGGTTATTTTGGTTACAATCAGATTTCCATAGCCCCGGAGGATGAGGAGAAATCGACACTCACCTGCCCATATGGTAATTTTGCATTTAAGTGGATGCCATTTGGATTATGTAATGTACCTGCTACCTTTCTATGGTGCATGATGTCTACTTTCTCAGATATGGTTAAAGACACCTTGGAGGTATTTATGGATGATTTTCTGTGGTAAGATATTTGTTTGAGCTATGTTTGGTAAATCTCAGTAGGGTCTTACAGCAGTGTGAGGAGTTTAATATTGTGCTTAATTGGGAGAAATTCCACTTTATGGTGAAGGAGGGCATTATTCTCGAACATAAAATTTCAGCAAAGGGGATTGAAGTTGATTGAGCTAAAGTTGAGGTTATAGATAAGCTTCCATCTTCTATTTCAGTGAAGAGGGTGTATAGTTTCCTTGGTCATGCTAACTTCTATCGGAGGTTTATAAAGGACTTCTCAAAGATTGCAAACCCTCTTTGCAAACTTTTGGAGAAGGATGTCAAACTTTCCTTTGATGAGGATTGCTTGAAGGCATTTGAATGCCTTAAAGGAAAGCTGGTTGATGCTCCTATTATAGTTGCACCGAATTCGTCAAAATCGTTTGAGATCATGTGTGATGAAAGCGGTGTTGCCCTTGGATCTGTACTGGGACAAAAGAAAGACAAATTGTTTCATCCAATCTATTATGCCAGCAAAGCACTGAATGGAGCTCAAAAGAACTACACTATCACAGAACAGGAACTTTTTGCAGTAGTCTATGCTTTTGAGAAGTTTCGGGCTTATTTGCTAGGAACCAAGGTGGTGGTCCACACTGACCACGCAGCCTTGAGATATTTGATGGCAAAAAAGGATGCAAAACCAAGGTTGACTCTGCTACTTCAAGAATTTGACTTTGAACTCAAAGATAGAAAGGGTTGCGAAAACCAAGTTGCACATTATCTGTCTAGGCTGGAAAGTGAACAATTAGTTAGAGATAGATTTGAGTTCAATGATGCATTTCCAGATGAGGAAATCTTAGCTGCTGTTATGGACAAAATACCTTGGATATCATCATCAGCGATGGAGGATCACACTTTTGCAACAAGATGTTCAGAGCTGCCTTGGCAAAATGTGGAGTTAAGCAGCATAAAGTGGCTACACAATACCACCCTCAAACTAGTGGGCAGGTAGAAATATCTAATTGAGAAATCAAAGCTATCCTTGCCAAGACTGTAAATACTAGTAAGAAGGATTGGTCTAGGAAGATGGACGATGACTTATAGGCATATCAAACAGCTTTCAAGACACCTATTGGCATGTTGCCATACCAATTGGCTTATGGCAAGGCGTGTCATTTGCCGATTGACCTAGATCATAAAGTGTTGTGGATACTAAAACGGCTTAACTTGAATTGGAATGAGCCAGTAAATATGAGACTAGGGCAGCTGAATGAGATGGACGAGTTCTGTCTTGGAGATTATGATCCGGCTAATCTATACTAGGAAAAAATGAAGATGTACCACGACCGCAGGATTGAAAAGTAGGATTTCTAGAGAGGTGACTTGGTGCTTCTGTTCAACTCTAGACTTAGAATTTTTCTAGGTAAGCTCAAATCCAAATGGTCCAACCCATTTAAAGTGAGTCAAATCTACTCATCTGGAGTAGTGGAACTTGAAAATGTAGACGGAAGTGACATCAAGGTAAATAGATAGTGTGTGAAATATCGGTCCAATGGACTCAATAAGTAGTATTGATATTATTTATCTTGATGAAGTCTGAGTAATCGAGATAACTGAGTCGTGCCGCGATGACAAATCAGGCACTAGTGGGAGGCAACCCACAGTGTGTTGTTGTAAAGCATTAGTTAAATTATTTTGTTGTTCTAGTGCATTTTTTATGTGTTTGTGGAGTGTGCAGGATTTAAAATTCAGCAAAAAAAGGAGTAATACAGTTGGAAAAAAAGGGGAAAATCTGAGCTACTGGAACAAAAGTGACAGCCGAATTGGTGGACCACCAGTCACCTGACGGACCACCATTTCAACCATTGCAAAGAAGCTGAAAAATTAATTCACTGGAAAAAATTGATGGCCAAAGTGGTGGACCGTCACTAAATTGGTGGACCACCACACTAACCGTCAAAATCAAGTTGAGTTGCCCAAGTTCTGGCAAGGTGCGACGGCTAAAGTGGTGGACCATCACAAATTTGGTGGACCATCACTTCGACCATCAAAATTAAACTGAGGTGACCATGTTCTGGTAAGGTGCGATGGCCAAAGTGGTGGACCATCACAACTTTGGTGAACCGCCACTTGGACCATCGAAATGAAACTAGAGTGACCAAGTCCTGGTATGAAGCGTCGGCCCAAATGGTGGTCTGTAACATTTCTGATGGACCGTCGAAGTAACAGTAGTAGTTACCCTAGAACTGGGTTGCATCGGGTTTAAAATTGTTCTTTATTTAAGTAAACTGTATTTGGCCCAATTGATTTTAAAGAGGTAAAAGAGCGATTACATACGTTGTACCATTTTCAACTTCTTCAACTGATCAAATTCCTTGGGATTCAAAGCATCTGAAGGCATTTTCTCTTCCTAGGACTCTATATCTACTCTCTTTTTCCCTATTTAAGTAACCACCTCTTTTTCTTTATCTTCATCTCAAACATTCTTGAAAGCAATTATAGAGTCTTAAGTTAAGTTTGTTTCAGTATTTGCAAACAAGTAGAAAAGTAACTTCTGCAAAATCAAGGTATGAGCACCTCCATGTCTTTTCTTTTTGAACTGATACAACATGAAATGAATATTTGGTTGCTTGATAAAAGTTAATCTTGTTGTCTTCTTTTTCTCTAACTTGTTTTAAGTTTGGGATGATAATATACTCTATGTGGGTGAAGTCTGAGTAACACGTATGCTCAAAAGTGTGGATTTATGTGCATAAATGTGAAGTTGGTGTCAATTTTTGCTAAAAAATCGGGATTCCAAGCTAAATGTTCGACAAAATGCTGAATTGAATCCTAAATCTGAAGATGGGGGTGCGACGGTTAAAGTGGTGGACCGTCAATTATGCGATGGACCACCAAATAAACCATCGCAAGAACATCAGGAAAGACACTCACTGGTTAAGAGGCGACGGTCGAAATGGTGGAGCGTCAACTTTGTGACGGACCACCATTTGGGCTATTGCAACTCTCTAAATTTTTAGGTCTTCTGGATAGGACCTAATGCACCTGGTGGACCACCAGTTAATCGATAGATCACCAGTGTGGCCATCAGGTCTAATTTTTCACTGTTAGTCTCTTTTTGTGCTGTGAACTAATTTCTCACTTCTTTTTTAGGTGTTATGGCCCGTAACCATCCACCAAATAGAGAAGAAAGATCCTAAAGAAGTAGAGGTAAATCTGTACTCGCGTACAACTCTAGGCAATGTTAAAGGGAAAATCACATGCTCTCTCAGTCTGAAGAGGAGAGCGATATTAGTACAAGTAGTACCAGCTCAAGCCCAGGTGAGGAAACGGTTGCTACAAATCAACCCGAGCCTGTTGAGGATGGAACTGAGGCTGCTATTATGGGTGAACCAATGGAAGCAAATGATGTAGATACTGAACTTGAGGATGCTAACGTTATCAAACATAAGAATCCTCAAGTTTGAGAGGCGATTAGATGGCAGATAGTTAGAGAATAAGAGAAATTCTATGACGGATTAACACTTATAGCAAGAGAGATAAAAAGGCCATTCACGGTAGAACATCTGATTGTGACAACGGAGCTACATAAATATCCTGAGTTGGAACGCTATTTCAATGAGTATGACCTAGCATGGATGAGTATGCCACCAGAAGCGTATCAACCGAATTGGGTAAGATAATTCTTTACCAATTATCTTACTGATGAGCAGGCCACCGAGAGCTTATCAACTGAACTAGTTGCAAGCTTTCCAAACAGAGAGTCCGTACCTGTCCAAGGAGTCACTATCGATATTTCAGTCTGAAAAATCAATAGGATGTTGTTTAGGCTAGAGTATGAGGCTCCACCTTCTATACCTGATCTTGAGTATAGGTTGAGAACTGCATCCACTCAGAGGCCTTGGGTGGCTTCATTATTAACTGATAATGGTAACCCTTCTTGGTTGACTTATTCATGGGAGTGTATTGCAAAATATTCAATTATCTTTAAGGGTAAGTTTTGGTTGGCTTTTGTTCGCTTAAGGCTGATGCCAAGAAAAGACAATAGAAACTTAGATAAATATAAAGCCGTATTGGTGGCAAGCTTGGTTTCAGGGCTGCAAGTTGACTTCGGCTAGATTATTATGGATGAGATATTTGTGAGGAAACATAAAACAAGCAGTGCATTGTCGTTCCTATGCTTAATCACTTAGTTATGCAAACAGGCCAGTGTGCCCCTTATCCGTGGAGTTGACAATGAAATCTCGCCACACATAGATAGGACATTGAGAAGTTGAGAGATGACTTAAAGTTTGAGATGCATGTCACAAGCCTCCAACTTACTAGACTCAATCTGCACCAGCTGCCAATGCTATAGAAATTCCTGCAGGTATGCTTTTTCCCATCACCACTTATGTTCCACCAGAGTATGTTCCTCCAAGTACTTCTACAGGGTTAGGTTTTATACAATCTATGGGAGGAGCAGACTTTGCCAAATACAGGTTAATGTAGGAGAATTTTGCAAAATCATTAAAGCTGCAAAAAAGGTTTCAGAGATAGTTAGATAAATAGGTATCAGAATTTAAGCCTTTTGTTGATGAAATTATAGCTGAGGAAATCCGTCCATTCCAGACTATTTAAGCTAGGATGGACAGCATGGAGCACCACATCAAAAAAAGGCTAGATGCACTGTTCTTCCCTGATCTTGCAAAACTTATGGCTGAATTTGAGCAGGCAAAGGCCGATATAGCAGAGTTAAAGGGAAGGCAACCACAATAGACTATTTTTGACCCAACCTTAGTGGAAAGTAATGATGATGAGGGTATTGTGGACCTGATGAAAAGACCTGTGAAAATAAAGAAAAGTAACACATGGATGAATGAGCTATAATGAGAGCTGAAAAGAGAAGAAAGAGAGAAGAAATGACACAAGAGGAATAGGAATAGCATGATCTGAAAAGTGCTCGAAAGAAATAAAAGAAAGATGAAGAAAAGAGAAAGAAAAAAAAGAAAGATGAAGCAGTAGGAGCATCAATTGGAGAGATGTTTCCTCTGATCCAGGTGGGTGAGGTTTTGAGTGATCCTAACACCATAAGGGCCAGCAGGAGCCTCACCACACTTCACAGATGTCTCAGATGAATAAGAGGCAAAAAAAAGTATACCCATTCCTTTGTACTTCAATTTAGTGCTTTGAGGACAATGCATATGTATTTATATGGGGGTGGTGTACTTGTATCATTGGGGGGGGGGTTCGATATTCTAAACCCTACCATGTTCTATCTAGGAGAATTGGTATGTCTAGGATCATTTTAAGTTTGCATTTTTATTTTTGAGGTTTAACTTCAGATTTGCATTGTATTTTTCTTGTTTTTAAGTCTTGATATGTTATCAATGTTAGTCCAAGGAATAAAAGTTTTATTTGTGTTAGTATCTTGTTGTAAATATAGATAATGAATGATGTTGTCATAAAGTTAGGACTATTTCCATATGACTATTTATTTATCTCCTAGGATATGTGCTCGACTATTAGTGAATCTGTAGTTGGCATTAACCTGTAAATATACATGACATGTGATGCAAATCTTAAGAATAGTAGAATGGGTATGACTCAGTTGCCACTGTGTGCTCGAGTATTTGTATTAGTTCTTACATAGTATAGTACCTAGAACTTGCCTGGTTCAATTGATGTTGTTCTGTAGTTGATTGGATAAGAAATAATGGCAGGCCATCTTGTGATTTTAGTCCACTTAGCCAAAGTAATTAACCCCACCAAAAAAAATTCCATATTTGAACCCTTCTTTGAGCCTTTGTTATTTTTTCTTCATCACCAAGCATTCAAGTTAACTCTGTTTCAGTTGTTGACTCCTAGATCTAACCTGGCCTAGTAATGGGCAATGTGTACCTAAACTTAGGAAAAATACCTAATTTGAGGATGGCTATTATACGACTGTTAACTGCTTAATGGAAAGTTGGTCTAGAATTTGAATTAGAGCACTTGGCCCTGGTCTAGTTAAGACAATGTGCACCTTGACTTATGGTATCAACCTAAGTTGAGGGTGATTGATGCCTGTGTGTATATAGATATAAAAAAAAGGGTTTGTTGTGGTAAAACATGAATGAAAGAGAAAACAGTAAGTGATCTAGCAAAGCTATGGCCTTGGTAAGAAAATTTTAAAGGCAAAGAGAGTTAAAGTCTAGTTTTAGTCACTTTTGCCAAAAATTCCTTCCTGAACTAGCCTGATACTTCATTACTAGACTAAAAAGACCTTTTTGATCTTAGAAAGCTATAAGGGGGGCGTTAGATGATAAAGGCAAGCTTATGGGTGCATGTGCTATGTTGGTTACTTCTTTGATGAGTGAGAGGGTTTTGATTTATATCCACAAAATATACTAAGTGGTGGATCTCCTTTTTTGTGAGGGCAACCTGAGTCATACTTAATTTGGTTGATCTCTGTAGATTCTAATATCTATGTTGTGTAGATGAATTGAATTTGAAACAATGCCGGTTATAGACTCTGACACATTAAACTATATGATTTGGATTACAAGTGAATGGTTGTGTGAGAATTGGTTCAGCAGTAAATTCCCATCATTGTATTGTTCATATTTGCAATTTGGAGCTGAGTTTCTTGAGGAAAAGTAATTATCTTAAGTTGAGGGTGTTGATATTCCGGCTTTGGATGGAATATTTTTTTACTTTTTCTTTGAAAAATTGCATGTTTTTAAGCAGCCAAGGTTGCATTTAATGCTGGTTTTTAGTGTTTCGGGGTAAGGAGCTAGCTGAAGAAACATACTTAGAAAATTAGAAGAAAAACACTTTTGACGGTCAAAATAGTGGACTGTCAATCTTACGACGGACCACCAACTAAACCTTCATACCCAACCAGAGTCCAGGAATTCAGAAGACCCAGCGATGACCCATGTGGTAGACCGTCAGTCTTGCGATGGACCACCATTTTGGCCGTCAGCGCTAAATAGAACCAGGCTTCCTAAAATGCTCAGAGAAGGCTAACATGGTGGACCATCAGTATTGCGACGGACCACCACTTCAGCCATCAGGACTATCCAGAACTTGAATCTTGAGGATCATCAGCGACCGTTAAAATGGTGGATCATCAGTCTTGGGATAGACAACCACTTTGGCCGTCAGTCTTATCCAGAACGTGACTTTCTAGGATCAGCAACTATGGCCCAATTGGTAGACCGTCATCCTTTCGACGGACTACCACTTTTACCATCAGACTCAAGCAGAACTGGGCTTTTAAGGACCATCAGCGATGGCTAATTTGGTGAATCATCAGACTTCCGATGGACCACAACTTTAGCCGTCACTTTGGACCCAGATTTTATAATCTTGAATTTTAAATTCTTTTTATCTAGGAACATATAAATACACAGTCTTAGGTTTTATTAGGGATCTTTTTATCCATCTCTTATCTTTTCATTAGGTTTTTCATATTGAAAATACATTGTTACATAGTTTTTCTCTACGATTCATTGGAGATTTGTGGATCTATATTCTTTTATTATATTTTTCTATTGAAGATTAAAGAACAAAAATTGTGACTTTTGTACGTAAACTTTGAATTAATTCACAAATACCACGATGGTTTCTTCTCTTTCTTAGGTGGACATGTGTGGCTAAGCTCCCATAACTAGGGTTATGGAAGCCTTGATGTGAATAGATGATTGGGTGTTGTGAATCTAGTAGATTCCCATAATTAATTGATATTGCATAAACCATTCTTCACTTTAATGACTTTTCTTGGTTGCAATCTTGAAAAGTGAACCCAAGAACAACACTTGTTCGAATAAAAAAGTATTTATTGGGAAAAGAAAGGGTTTACATAAATCTAAAGGCCTTAACCTTTGGATATAGGGTAGATGCCTTAACCGGATCAACCCATGTGAGAATATAGTTGAATAAATAATATGTTCCTTAAGTTTGAAGGAATTAAGGGATAAGCTACTCATTTATGTTGGGAAACTAATGGGTAAATCATAGAATTCAATTAATCTTGCAATTAGAATTGTTCAGAACCATAACTCTAGTTTGACTTCTCTTGTTGAATTACTATTAGCCATATAACATACCGTTTGATTACTTTCTGTGACAAATATTTGAATATAATTGATAAATCAAAATCCCCCTCTATTTTGGAACCTTCAATCAACAGTCTAGTAACAACCACAATACTTAGTGAACACAGTATTCCCTGTGGGATTCAACGCCCAACCCAGTTGGGTATTATATTTGATAGAAACCGCTTACCCTTTCTAATAAGAGTTGTAATTTGGGCATATCAACTGACTTTGTTCTACTAATCGTGACATGACTGATACTATTTGTAACTGACACTAGCTCTAGGTAAACAACTAAATTGTTGGGTATTAAATACCCCTTGGAGTTGATAGCATGAAAAGTAAAGCAAAGCATAATCATGAATAACATAATAATGTTCACTTGGTCATAATTCATCTATAGAGATATTTTAACAAACACTTGTAATTCATTAACTTGTACATGAATGAGGAATACATGTTAGCATGCTATAATGGCATTATTTCATTCTCATAGACAATTTATCAAACACATAGGAGGCATTCTTATTTTACTAAATCATAAAGACTTAGGGTAAACATGTTTATAACAATCAACTTGCAAATTGAAAGGTTTATCATGAATATCATGTAGATCAACTCATACTAAGAACAATTCTTGAAACTAGGAAGTTAAATCATGGATAGCACATAAACATGGCAATTACAATGCCCAAACTTGCAAATTCATGGATTATAACATGGGGATTACTCAATTCAATATACATGCTATTCAATTTCATGGAATCCATCATTAATCATAGATTTAAAACTCAATAAATGTCAATACATGAATACTATCAAATTTCATACATGTAAGTCATGAATCTTGAAGTTTTAAATACGGATTCTTGGACTCTATCGGTGGAAGGGACCCATAGATAAACACCTAACATACTTTAATTTATGAGTTTCTTGATGTTCTTGGTGAATCTTTGAACTTTGTGCTTGATTTATTGAACAAGGATTTTTTGCCTCTTGAGAGAGAATGGTTTAATTTGGGGGGAAATTGGGTGAATAATAAAGTAACTAGGTTAATTAGAGGTGAATTTTGTGTTAAAGGCTAACTGTAGTGAGGGGCAAAAGACTTTAATGCCCTCAGATTTAAAACTTAGAGTTACTAAAAATTCACCATTTTAGCACCTTGCGCGATGCCTTGCTAACGTGTCATGTCACTAGAAAATAGAAAACTAGGAATTGGACTTGTGGCGCATTGCGGCGCCATCGCGGTGTCTTTCTAGAAGCAATTTATGTCCTTGGCACGATGCGGTGGAATTACGTTGCCACACTGCCAATTGATAATTGTGAACTGGGTTTATAGTGCAATGATCCAATATCATGGAGAAACACTGGAATTGACGATTGCCATTTGGTCATGCTTCATGACGCTTTGATGGCTCAAGTGGCAAACTATCTTACTAAAATGGCTCTAACTCTTCGCTCGAGTGTCAAATTTTGGCGAACTTTATACCGTTGGAAAGCTAATTGAATTTCCTACGTAATAGAAGGCTCTAAAATAAAATATATTGAATATTTCAAAAATTTTGTATGGGATTAGTCATGTACTAAGACTTAAATTAAGCTAGGGAAATACGGGGTATTACAATTCTCCCCCTTAAGAACAGTCATCCTTGAATGAGACTTATTAAGCTTAGAAACATGACAGACTGAGTTTACATACTGAACATGCAAAATTGAAACCTAATTACATAACTAAACTACTAACAAACTGGGTTCTTATACTGAACATGCATATCTGATGCATGAGTACATAACTGAACTGATTCATGAATGCATGACTGAATGTGTAATGGTAATAGAGTATTAAGATTATAACTATAACTGAATATAGAGCTGGGTATAGCTAAGAAAGACTATTACCTTAAGCTGAGAATACCGATGAACCTGAGATCATTTACTGAACATGTATGAATGGGAACATGCGGGCAAGACTAAGCCTGAAATATGATACATGAATTGAATACGTGAACTGAACTGATTTCTTGAATACATACCATGACTTGGGAATGGTCATATGGATGAGATTAGAACCAGAGGGTCAAATTATGAGTGCCCATTATCCCTAACTGGATTCATGATGTGAAGATAGAATGAAAGGTTTAGAACATGAAAGCTCAGGGATTATAGTACATCTCCCTCTTGGGACACTATACCCCTTGAGAATGCTGACTTGCCTAAGATACTAAGGAAAAGCATGAGATGATGCATGGGGAACCTATAAACTGAATGGTGACTGAATATCTGAGATCTAAAACTGGGGCATGATACATAAACTGTGTTAAACTCGTAACTATTACTATATTCCATTTTAGGATAGGACAACTAGATGAAAAGATGGGAAACCATCCGATTTGTCCGCCTGACTACTAAACTAAATTGCTGGCTTTACAAACTAACTCATACTAAAAACTTATACTCGATTGGAGCTTTTCTGAGACACTCTTTCTATAATGTTCTAATGACTTCAGGGAGTAAGGAACCCTGGTATAGTATAAATTAGATATCTAAATAAGAAACCACAACATGGCTAAAACTCTATAATATAGGCACTGATAACCCCACCTACTGACGTCTAAGCTGAAATAAATTCTCCCACTAAGTTCAAGCCTACTCAAATCTCTGAAAAATATTTAGCCACTTACACATCAACATGACATTCAATCCTATCTTTATAACTAAAACTTCATGTAAAATAAGCATGTAACAATCTTTTCTTGACATGAACCATTTGCTCTCTCCTATATAAGCAGTTGCTCATCACTATATTATTTCATAAGAAGAGTTCGCTAAAGGTTAAAACATAAGGACCTGAAGCATGAATGGACACTATACTGAACTTGACATTTAACTGAAGCTTGAGGAATAGAATATCAACATCATGGATTAATCAAGAGGTCTAAACTAAGGATATACATGATGAAATCTGAATTCGGCTGATCATTAGAAGCATAGCATGAGTCATGGGAACTGAGCATACTATAAGGTATGAGTACCTGAGTCATCAGTTGCATGACCTGAGTTGGAGTTTCTGTATTCATGGAACATGATTCGTTATACTGAGTGAACTGGGACTCCTTATACTAGGAACTATAAGCGTACCTAATTTTTGATGACATGGCCAAATATGATCTAGGATCATAGAGCTGACATGTAAGGCATGAGTACTAACATTACTAACATTACTACTAAGATCTGAAAGCCTGGCTTAGTTACTTTTTCTACCATTCTAAAGTTGTGAACCACTTAATTAACAATTCTAAACAGAGTTACCAGCACTTTACTCTAAATTCTTGGGTAGACACTGAGGATGGCTCTGCTAATATTTTGGGTCTGAAACCAAAGTTGATGGTTACATAGGGGTTACAAAGGAAGTAAAGCCTCGGGATGTAACAAAGAATAAACATAAAGATGAAAGACTTACAACATACCCGTAACTATATCAGGAGAACTTCCAAGATAATGGTGAGATTAGAGTGCATAAAATCTATTTTGGCGTTAACCACTAGTAGTACTGAAAGTGGCACCCTACTGAGTTGGGCGATCGGATGGGATTGGAGAATGGCTGAACTGACCATGTTGATGCAAATATTTTTCTCTCTGAGCCAATACTCTACACTCCCGCATCCTATGTCCTGGCTTACCACATTGAAAACATACATTTCTTTCTACTTTACACACACCTAGGTGATTTTTACCACATTCTTCGCTAAGTGAATGGGTACGACCACTGCTCACACTACCCTGTGTTTTAGGCCCTAGTGCCCCATCTCGAATGTTATTCCTGAACTTTGGTACTGGCGTACTAGCTAAGGATGGAGCTGGAACTAAAAGCTTTGGACAATGCTAGGAACGGTTACCGCCTTCAGACTTACACTGAGCAAAACTAAAGCTACCCGTTCTGGCTCTCTTATTCTCTCTCTCCTTCTTCTTAAGATTTTGCTTCTCAATCTGTTGAGCATGGACCATAAGCCTAGATGTGTCCATCTCTTTAATCATTTTCGTTGTTCTGCACTCCTTCACCATACTATTTGACACCCCAAATACAAACTTGCTCATTTTGGACCTATTGTCTGCTAGGGGGCATACATGGCTAAATGAGTAAACTTTAAGGGATACTCTTTCACACTCATACTAACTTGCTTAAGGTTGATGAACTTAACACCTTGGTTTCTCTCAACTCTAAGGGAAAGAATCTATCTAGGAAGATAATAGCAAACTCTTCCCATTCTATGGGCTCTACTTTGTGCCCCTGTCTACCTGCCACTGCTTAAACCACATATGAGCTATATCTTATGGTTGAAAGGTAGCTAACTCAACACTCTCATTGGAAGTCACTCCCATGATGTTTATGATTTTCTGAACCTGATCGAGGAACTCTTATAGGTCCTATTCTAACTTAGATCCTAAGAATATGGGAGGATTCATTTGGGTGAAGTCCCAAATTCTAGTTGCAGCAGTATTGGCCACTGGGTTAGCCGGAACAGAAGCTGGACATTCATTTTGAGCTGCGAGTAAATTTGCTAGAGTAGGAATACAGCTCTGAATTCTGCATGAGAGATTTGCTCATTCAGGGGATCTGCCTGAATGGGCTGAGGGGCTGACTAATTTCCGGTCCTTCTTTTATTAGTCCTTTTAGGAGGCATGTTCTGTAAATGAAAGGAAGAAGTTTTTTAGATTGAGAGTTTTTAACTGGAGCTCATGCTCACTCGCACGACATAAATACTGAAAGAAGGGAAATTGTTCCTAGAATTTCTTATAGCCTTTTGTCCATAAGTTTAGCGTGCTACATACCTATGCACAAGACTCTACTAGATGCTACTTTCAAACTTCCTAGGACTCTGTTAAACCTGGCTTTGATACCAAGTTTGTAATGCCCTGAGTTTGTACCCTGGATGCTACACGGTACTTACGACCCTAAAGGGCTACAAGCTAACCCATGACTGATATTTGTTATTAGCACTGAATAATAATACTGTAAAATACAAAAAATAGGCTAAATTCCATAAGTTTCAAAATCTATAAATATTGAATAAGTGTGTAAACTGAAATAACAAATCTGTAAAACTTAAATATTGTCTGAAAAGCCTCTTGTAATGCCCTGAGATCCCATCTCGAGATGTCATACGGTGCTTATGACCCCGAATGACCATAAGCTAACCCTTTCTTGATATCCGTACCTATACACTGCTTAATATTTGAAATAAATGCAAAAACTGGCCATAAGGTTCAACACATCTATACATACTCAAAACTGAAAATTGAATACTAATACATCTGTCTGAGAAGCCTCTAAACTCTCTAAACTGTGGATTTGATGGGATATGTCCCTAACTAACTCCGTTTATTGAAAATATAAACAATGTCTGATGCCATAATAGTAAATAGAGATTCATCCTCGAAAGAAGAGGACTCATTGCTACGACTAGTGTTGTTGACTGGGACTGAACTGCTGAGGAAACTCTGGGTCCTATGCCTCTGAACCTATGGTGCCAAATAAAACACCATAGCACAAATATGCCAGTACAGGAATATACTGAGTATGTAGACGGGGTAAGGCTAAATTCAAGGGCTCATGCAAACACAATATCAAGACTGAATAATCATGAAAATGCCGCACGAGAACACATACATGAATACACAAACCATGAACACAGTTATCACAGCTCTAGATACTAATACTCGAATACCACTTTACTGTAGACTAAACTCACTACTGACACTGAGATACTGAATCACTGGCTCATCTGATACTGATAACTGAGGATCTGTATGTACTTACATCAAGGACAAAATTCTGATCTTACTAATTTCGACTGACAGGATTAGAGATCAACTTTTCTAACAAATTGTTCCGAAAGCGATTTTCAATGATAAGAAGTATGATTATATCTAAATCTAACAACAAGAATACTTAATAGAACTTTGATACTGTGATCAAGCCTGTGTGACGGCATATCACTAAAAATGATATCAAATAACTGTATGTGAGACCAAGCCTATCTGATGGGATGGTTCGTGGATCAATGGAAATATCTAAGTTCCTCATAGAGATAGATGATTGTATTTGACAGCCCTAATTTCTGAAGATTGATACTGAGAGTGAGACTGAATCTAAAATTAAAACTGAAACTATGGGAAGTAGTCACTTAACCGATATACCCCAACCTACCAAGGTGGGGTCGAACCTGTAACCCCAGCTGGAAGGGTGTCAATACCGTGCCACGGGTAAAGACCTCTCTCTGGTCATTCCGCTCTAATGGATGACCCTTACCAGGAAGTTGACCTAAGGTAATATAATAGTCAAATACTCTCTCTGGAGGTGACAGCCTTTTCTGATGGTGACTCCTATATCCTGTGGTGGCTACGCAATTCGGGAAGTCAGGGATTGCTACTAACGACTCCGGCCTCTCTCGCTGATGAAAAGAGCCGCCATCCCTTTCCTCGCTTGTTACTCGTTTCTACTCCCAACTGAAAGACTCTAAACTGAAATATTAATTGAATACAAACTAAATTGAATCTAATACTAATCATATTTCTCAAAGATCTAACTAAGTTACGCTGAGATCACTTAGTTCTGTATCTGATGGATATGGTATTGAATCATGGTATCTAACTGACGATACAGAACTTGACTAGATACGATACTTAGTTCATCGCAATCTATGATACGATACTTAGTTCATTACAATCATTCATTCATTATCACAATCACAATCACTAAGGCATCTCTTCACGCAATTAGGAATCATAACATACATTCATCCTCCTAATCATTAAGACATCACATAAAGCATTTAAGGATCACAAACATCTCTTCATCATCACAGTCAGCAAAGGATCACTTTAAGCATTTCATAACCATAATCATATAATAACATAGGGAAAACATGTTACTAGATACTACTCCATTCAACAAGGTTTTACCTCAACTATTTCATACCTATATCAGTCTTGACATGTGTTTGGATATCACTTGATTTGGGAGCTACTTCCACACTAACATGTCACTACTTACTTGTCAAACATTTGGCACGTACTAAAGGATTAGCATGTATCAAAGAGCACATAATTGGGAATTTACTACTATCACATCTCCACTTGTTCGCTAAGGTCCTTCAACAAAACACTAGACATGCACGGGTTCACACTTATTTGGGGATTTCCTACTACCATGGAATAATTCCTTCACTTGGGCATTTTATCAAACACTAGGCATGCATAGACTAGCTCACAAATTTGGGGTTTCATCTTCAACATACTACAATGGCCCATATGCTTCTCCTAATCTTTTTTATCAAACCTATGGGAAATATGCTTCGCTTATTCAACCATTTCTACACCCATTTGACATGAACACATCACAAATATCACATGGATTCCCCCTACTAGGGTCAAAGCTCATGAATCTTGTAAACAAACATAAATCAAAACTCAACAACACATGTAACATCAATTTCAACTCATACAAATCATGAAATCTCATAAACATAAAATCTTTATATTTTAAAAAAAAGGTTCTTGAGCTTTTTGGATGAACGGGATCTAAGAATCAACATCTACATACCTTGGGGAAACTCTTTTCTTGAAAGCCTTCGGAAGATTTCTTGATTTCTCTAGATTTTTCTTGATCTTTGTTGAAGAAGAAGAGAGGATTTTGATTTTTGAAAACCCTAGTTCTTCGTGGAAGAAGAGAAAATGAGGCAAAAATCCCTTAGCTGGGAATTTACAGAGGTTGGGGATAAAGGGAAAAGACCAAAAAGCCCTTGGAATTAAACTGAAAAATCCCAATTTTACATGCTAGCGCAACGCGCCATAATCGCGCCAGTTCATTGGAAATTGGACAATTGGGAAACTGCATGACGGTGCGATGCGGCGGAAATTGTGTTGCCATCTTTTGTTATGAACTGGAACTACACCGCGATGCGGTGGAATTGCGGAGGTTCACTAGATTTTAAAAATTCCCATTTTGGATGGCACCGCAATGCGCTAAGGTGCAAGGTGGCACACTGTCTCACTAAAATGGCTCTAACTCTTCACTCGAGTGTCGGATTTGGGCGAATTTGGTATCGATGGAAAGCTTATTCAATGCTTTACATGACAAAAAGTAGAAATTAGGGAATTTCAACACTATTCAAAGTATTTTATACTTGGGAAGAAACTTCTAAAACTGTTAGACTCAGATCTTCGCTTTACTAAGTACACTCTAAGGCTCAGACTGAAAGAGGATTTTGCGGGGTATTACATTATCTCCCCCTTGGGAATATTCATCCTCGAATGTTGCTTCATATACTGAGAATACAAATCAAGTAAACTTACTCAAGGAATGAGAACATCTCAAAACATGACTACGCAACTGGAATAATTGACATATAGAGTTCTCATACTAGGCATGCATATCTGACGCATGGAATACCCGACTGAATCTACTCATAGCTGAATTCTCATAACACATATGCATATCAAAAGCATGGACTCATAAATGGGATGATCTCATGAATACATGACTGAACACACGCTGACAAGCTAAACTCATTTCTACTGAATGTGCATATCTATGCATGAATGTCTGGCTGAGCTGACTTTCGAAAGAACGACTGACAATGCAATGAAAACTCATGCTAAATTCATAAAGAAGATTTTAACATGCATCTGAATGAGCCTAAGGATATGCGAACATCGTAATACTAGGGTATCTCTCCCCTTGAGACTCTATGTCCCTCTAAATACACTTTGCTGAAATACTGGGGCGATGCGTGGGGCACCTACAGACTAGGTCATAATTGACCGACTGAGATCTGAAACTCGTGCATGACTCATGCTAGCATATAAGATCGAAATGAAAGCATAGGATCTAACAATTCCTAGCATAAATATAAAGGGATCATAACATACCCGAGTATATTTCACGGAATCCTTCCCGATCAAGGTAAACTTGAAGCGCATGAAGTCTACCCCTTTGAGTCAGTACTCCACATTCTCGCATTCTATGGCCTGGAGATGGAGCTGGAACAAAACATCTTTGACCACGCTAAGAACTACTACCACCCTGGGACCCTGACTATGAGAAACCATGACTACCTATCTTGGCTCTCTTGCTCACTCTCTCTCTTTCTTTTATCTTATCCACCTCGATCTGCTGTATATGCATCATTAGGAAAGATCCATGTCTCTATTGAGCATAGAAGCTCTACACTCTTTTAACACATAACTCGATACCCTAGACAAAAACTTACTCATACTCGCTCTAGGATCAGCTATCAAGTCGGGAGCATACTTAGCTAATTAGTTAAACTTAAGACAATACTCTTTCATGGTCATGGAACCTTGCCTTAGGTTTACAAACTCTTCTAACTTTTCTTCTCTCATCTCTAGCGGAAAGAATCTATCTATAAAGGCACTTTGAAACTCTATCCATGTCATGAGAGATGCATTCTCCCCTCTACTATTCTCCCACATCACTACCCAATCATGAGAAACATCCTTCAACCTATAAGATGCTAACTCCACACTCTCCTTCTCAAAAACATGCATAATCTGGGTGATCTTCTTCACCACATCTAGATAAAGTTGCAGGTCCTCACCTACTACTGACCCAAAAAATTTTAGCAGATTCATTTTCATAAAAATTCTAACCCTGGCTACGGCGGAATCCCCATCTTGCTGAGGTGGGACTGCAGCCTGATGACTGCCGTAATTATTAGTCACATCTTGGGATAATGCCTGGAAAGATTCCTGAAACTCTGCATGTGACACAATCTCATTCTCAGGATCTACTGGCTGAGGGGGATGGTCATCAACCCCATGGACAAAATCTCTGTGAGGAGGCATACTCTGTAATTAGAAGAAACAAGTGGATTAGACTAAGGATCAACTTGAGCTCATGCTCACTCGCACGACATGATCACTGAAAGAAGGGAAACTACTCCTAAAACATCTTGTAGCCTCTTGTATATAAATGTAGTGTGCTACATACCCATTCACAAGACTCTACTAGATGCGGCTTTTCAGATTCCTTAGGATACTCTTGAACCTTAGGCTATGATACCAAGTTTGTAACACCCCGAGATCCCATCCCAAGACGTCACACAGTGCTTATGACCCCGAAGGACCACAACCTAACCCTTTTCAGATACCTGTACCTGTACACTGCTTAATATCTGAAATAAATGTAGAAACTGGCTATAAGGTTCAACACATCTATACATACTCAAAACTAAAAACTGAATACTAATACATCTGCCTTAGAAGCCTCTAAACTCTCTGAACTGTGGAGTTGTGGGATATGTTCCCAACTAACTCCGTCTACTAAAAATATAAATAAAGTCTGATGACATAATAGTAAATTGAGATTCGTCCTCAAAAGAAGAGGACTCACTGCTAAGAATACTACTGTTGACTGGGACTGAACTGCTAAGGAAACTCTGGGTCCTATGCCTCTGAACCTATGGTGCCAAATAAAATACCATAGCGCAAATGCATCAGTACAGGAATGTACTAAGTATATATATGGGGTAAGGCTAAATGCAAGGGATCATGGAAACACATATCTAGACTGAATAATCATAAAAATACCGCACGAGAACACATACATGAATACATAAACCATGAACACAATCATCACAGCTCTAGATACTGATACTTGGATACCACTTTACTGCAGACTAAACTCACTACTGATACTGAGATATTGAATCACTGGCTCATCTGATACCGATAACTAAGGATCTGGATGTACTTACATCAAGGACTAAATTTTGAGCTTACTGCTTTCGATTGAGAGGATTAGAGATCAACTATTAGACTGTGGTTCATAATAACACAGATAAAGTATCCTAAGATAACTCTAACTGTGGTTCATAACAAGCATATACATAAGAATACATGGATCTCAGATCAAAGAAAGCAAAAATAAGCTAATGACATAATGAAATCATGTTTGTAATAATAGAATTTGAAGACTTTGCCTTAGGTCTACCAAGTACATCATACAAATGGCCTCGCTTACCAATAGGCTTGACGCCTGATTGATCTTCTATCCTACTTGCATGAGGACCTCCATGAGCATCCTAGGGACCACCCCGATGAACATACATACCACCTCTAGCTGGAGATATCACTGCCCTAATTGGTAGAATGCTTTGTGTTACAGGAAAAACTGCCCCACAACTAGGAAAATCTCTCAAAAAGTGGCCAAATGCCCCATAATCATAACATGCCCCTAGCACTACACTAAACCTACAAGATTGGGCTGACCTAAAATAAACACCATGTCTAGAACACCTAGAAAATAAAACCCTTGAAGGCTGACCAATACTATATTCAGGATGATCACTGTAACTAAACTAGCCTTTATCGGTAATTTGAAGTGTGGTATAAATAGGCCTACTAAACTAACCCTGATGTTGATAAGGCTGATGCGAAGGTATAACACCTTGAGTCTATACCCCAGATGCTACACAGTGCTTATGATCCCAAAGGACCATAAGCTAACCCATTATTAATATCTACTATAAACACTGAAACATGATACTATAAAAAGATGCTGAATAATAGGCTGAAATGCAATAAGGTTCAAAATTTATAAGTACTGATATAGTGTATCAACTGAAATAACAATCTATAAAATTGAATATTGTCTGAACTATAGTCTGAAAAGCCTCTAATTTGAAACTGTCTGAAAGTAGAGTTGATGGGATAATCCACCAACTAACTCCATCTTCTAAAATACTGAGTCTACTCTAATAATGAAATAAAAGAATACCCTTGATAGATGAGAACTCACTACTAACTCTACTATTGGTTGAATCTGGATATATCTATGCGCGGTTAGGAACCTGAGCATCTGAACCTATAATATAAGACATCATAGTGCAAAGAAAGAGTATGTGTTAGTAAGAGAAATGTACTGGTATGCTAGATGAGGTAAGGATGAACAAAAGAGTTCATATGCAAAAACAATAACTGAGTGAATGATATAGAGAAACTGAACATAAGAGAACATGGATAATCTGAACTACTATAAATACTGAGCATGTAATACTGTGCATATATATATATATACTGTAACTAAGCTTTTTTTGAAGGTAAGTACTGAGTTCTAATAGAAAGTAACTGATAATCTGAGATTTTTGAAAACTGAGTTACTGATACTGATTGATTGTATATGACAGTCCTGATTCTGTAGAACTGAACTGAGTTCTATTCTGAAGACTAAAACTAAAAATGTGGAAGATAATCATTAACCAATATGCCCTAAATTAGATATGATAGCTGAGTTGGGGTCCAATCTGTAACCCCAATTGGAAGAGTGTCAATATCGTGCCTGGGTAAAGACAACTAAAGTGATACCTCATCTGGTAGGTACTCTAATAAGAATGGTGGAACCCTCATCTGGCAGGTTAAACACCTTATCAACCCTGAACTGGCAGGTTTGATGTCTCAACCTACACTGGCTATGTAATTCTGGAATGCAAGGATTGCTTCTAAGGGTCACACCCTCTACTGGCAGGTGAGCCCCCATGCTTTGGTTCACTCAATGCTGAATCCTACTCCCAATTGAAAGACACTGAACTGAGTATTCTGAACTGGACTAGACCGAGACTAATTTTTTTGAGTTTTCTTGAGTTCTATAACTGACTGAGAGTACTACTGATCATGAAATGACTGATACTATTCAGTAACTAACACTGGCTCTAGTTAAACAACTAAATTGTCGGGTATTAAATACCCCCATGACTTAATAGCATGAAAAGTAAAGCATAGCATAATCTTGGATAGAATAACATTGTTCACTTGTTCATAATTCATCCATAGAGACATTTTATCAAACACTTGTAAGGCATCTACTTATACATGAATGGGTAATATATGTTATTATGTTATAATGGCACTATTTTATTCACATAGGCATTTTGTCAAACACATCGAGAGCATGCTTAGGTTATACAATAATCAACACATATATTTATCATGGCCATATCAATCAAATTGCAAATTGAAGGGTTTATCATGAAGATCATATAATTCAACACATATAATGATTAATTTCATGAAAACTTGCAATTTATTCATGGACTAAGACCCAATAATGACATAATCATGAATTCAATTCAATTCATACATGGAAGTTCATAATTCAACAATCTTGTAGTTTGAAGACAAATTCATGGACTCTATGGGTTAAAGGAACCCATAGATGAACACCTAACATACCTTGGAAAGTTAATTCTTGAAGGTGTTTAAAGAAATTCTTGAATTTTGACCTTGATAATTAATGCTAGGGTTTGTTTCCTTGAAAGAGAATGCATTGATTTTGGGGGAAAAGTTAATAAACAAATGATTTAATATGTTTTTAGGGCTTTAATCTCATATCTGGGCTGATTAAATCATGGGAAAAGACTATTTTAACCTAGACAAAACATTTAATTATCATCAAATTTTTCCAAACTAGGCACTGGCGCAATGCGCCATGATCACGTTAGGACACTGGAAATAGACAACTGGGAACTGAGGGATTGACGCGATGCAGTGGAATTACGGTGCCCCTTTGATTCTAAAATTTGGACTCATCGTGATGCGGTGGGATCACGTCGATACACTGAAAATTATCAAATGTGAAAATAAGCTTTGGCGTAATGCACCGGTATCGCGGTATCTTATTGGAAATTGACAATTTCTATTTTACATAGTCTGTGATGCGCTATCGGCCTGAATGATAGTATTTAATGACTGAAACTTAAAATAGCCATAACTTCTTACCCAATTATCAGATTTAGATGAATTTTATATCGTTGGAAAGCTAATTGAATTTCCTACACAATGGAAGGCTATAAACTGAAAAATACTGGGCATTTAAAAAATTTTACATTAGATAACTCATGGACTGAGAGTTAATTTAGGCTAGGTAAATACGGGGTATGACAATATATCTCCCTTGGGAACATTCGTCCTCGAATGAAACTGATTAAGCTGAGAAACAATGATAGACTAAGCTGACACACTAAACATGCATATCTGATGCATGACTACATGACTGAAGCTACTGATAAGTTGGGTTTTCATATTGAACATGCATATTTGATGCATGAGTACATGACTGAACTAATTCATAGATGCATGACTGAATATGCAACGGTAATGGATACCAAGTTATAATTATAGCTGAAGATAGAACTGAGTAAAGATAAGGAAGAGTATTACCTTAAGCTGAATCTAAGGTTTTTGAGAAGAGGTGAGGATACTTGATCCGCATATCTGCTTCTGCTTCCCAAGTAGCTCCCTCTACGGACTGATTCCGCTAAAGAACTTTAACTAAGGGAACTTCTTTGTTCCTCAGTCCACGAATCTGTTAATCGAGGATCTGGACTGGAACCTTTTTGTAAGAGAGATCATTCTGAATATTTACATCCTTTAAGGGGACTATAACTATTGGGTCACCAATGCATTTCTTTAGCAAGGAGACATGGAATACTGGATGTACTGAAGCTAGATCCAAAGGCAACTCAAGCTCATAAGCTACCTTTTCGAAATGACTGAGAATCTTTTAAGGATCGACATATCGAGGATTGAGCTTTGCCTTCTTACTGAACCTCTTTACTCCTTTCATGGGAATGATTTTTTAGTACACAAAATCACCGATCTCAAACTTGAGATCCTTTTTCCTCACATCTGCATATGATTTCTGTCGGCTTTGAGAAACCCTAAGTCTTTCTCTGATCAACTGAACCTTCTCTAAGGCATCAAACACTAGGTCAGGCCCTACTACTACGGCCTCACCTACCTCAAACAATCCAATTGGAGATCTGCATCTCCTACTATAGAATGCCTTAAACAGAGCCATCTGAATACTTGAATGATACTTTTTATTATATGTGAACTCAATCAAAGGCACGTGGTCATTCTAACTACCCTTAAAATCAACAACGCATGCTTTCAACATATCTTCTAGAGTTTGAATGGTCCTTTCTTCTTGACTGTCTATCTGAGGGTGGAAGGCTGTGCTGAGATGAACTTGGGTACCAAGACTCTTTTGGAATGCTTTCTAGAAGTGAGAGGTAAACTGGGTACCTCTATCTAAGATAATACATACTAGGACTTCATGTTACTTAACCAACTCTCTTATATAGAGTTTGGCATAGTCCTCGGCTGAATTGGAGATATAAACTGGCAAGAAATGAGCTAATTTGGTCATCCTATCTATGAAAACCCATATAGAATTATGCTGACGATGAGTACGAGGTAAACCCATCACAAAGTCCATGTTCACTTCTTCTTATTTCTATATGGGAATACTGAACTCTTGCATGGACCCATTAGGCTTCAGGTGCTCAATCATAACTTGCTGACATGTAAAGCATTTAGCTATAAATTCTGTAATATCTCTCTTCATCCCACTCCACCAATAGATCTCCCATAAATTATGGTACATCTTAGTGGCCCCTAGATGATAGAGTAATGCACACCATGCGTTTATGCAAGAATTCATTATCCAAAGTCGTCTACACCTGGCACACATAGCCGACCCTGGCAACGAAAACACTATCTCCCCCTTGGGAGAAAACCTCTACTTTCCAATCTCTAACTGACTCTTTCATCTTAACAACACTGGGATCTCTATCCTATTTTTCTTTCACCTCAAAAACTAAAGAGGATTCGGAACTGTTCTACACCCATACACTACCTTCTGCTGAATCGACTAAGAGGACACCTGGTCGGGCAAGCTGATGAACTTCTTGAACTAACTTCTTCTTATCATCCTCAACATGAGTAACACTACCCATAGATAGTCTACTAAGTACATCAGCCACTATATTGTCCCTGCCTTGATGATAAAGAACACTCATGTCATAATATTTCAATAACTCTAACCACCTTTTCTGACGCAAATTTAAATCTTTCAGAGAAAAGACATATTCTAAGCTCTTGTGATCTGTGAACACATCTACATGCACCCCATACAAATAGTGCCACCAAATCTTTAAGGCAAACACTGCAGCTGCTAACTCAAGATCATGAGTCAAATAATTCTTCTCATGGGGCTTAAGTTGTCTAGAGGCGTAGGCTATGAACTTACCTCTCTACATGAGGACACAACCAAAACCTACTCTAGATGCATCACAGTACACAACAAACCTATTTAAACCATCTAGTAGGGTCAAAACTGAAGCTGAGGTGGTCTAGTTTTCAGCTCTTGAAAACTCTTCTCACAGAAATCAGACCACTAAAACTGAACTTTCTTCTGAGTCAATCTGGACATGGGGGTTGCAATAGATGATAACCCTTCAACAAACCGATGGTAATAGCTAGCTAAACCCAAGAAACTCCTAATATCTAATAAAGATATGGTCTAAGATAGTTTCTCGCCGCTTTAGTCATTTGAGGATCAACTCTAATGGCATCATCGAAAATAATATGACCAAGGAATGGTACTAACTTTAGCCAAGATTCACATTTATTGAATTTGGCAAACAACTAATGAGTTCTGAGAGTCTAAAATATGATTCTGAGGTGGTCTGTGAGATCATTCTCTCTACAGAAATAGATAAGAATGTCATCAATGAAGACTATAGCGAACATTTCCAAGTAATGCTTGAACACGTGGTTCATTAAGTCAATAAAAGTTGCTGGGGCATTATTAATACCAAAGGACATGACTAGAAACTCGAAGTGACCATACCGGGTTCGGAAAGCTATTTTTGGAATATCACATTCTCTAACCTTGAGCTGATGTAGCACGACACGAACTAGGGCCTGGCTATGACGGACATCCCAAACCATGAAGGCCCAGAATGCCCTTCTCTATTTGGTAATCAAGAACAGCATTCATATAATAAAAGAAGATGCGAAAGCATAATCTGCTACGAAAACATGGTCAACTCTGAATTTAACATAAGTATGGAAACGATAAATCAACTACATCTAAATAACATCTGACTCAGTCTGCGAAATCTCTACTATATGAAAATCTGACAACTGTCTAAAACTGGGACAAGGGCCCCAGTAGACCAAAACTGAAATAAGTGACATAATCTGAAAAGACAGGCCTTCTGGAATAGAGAAGGCTCACCACTGCACAATCTAATCAGCAGTCTAAATTATCTACTACTTATCTGGACCCCTAGACTGAGTCTCAGAACCTGAGAGGCAGGGGAGGGGTTCAATACAGATATACTGGTATGCAGAGCATATCCAAAATAATCATTTATAAATCAACATATATGAGAGCAATTTAAAATAGTTCATAAGTATATCATATAGTAAGAATTCACATGGGCATTTTAAAGACTCTATAAAAATCATCTCAACTCTGAGAAATCTATGTCACTTCTGTGCTAGGTGGTATACCCTACAACTCTGAAAAATTCCATGGGCTATATAGAAATTGCCATTAACTCGGCAGCGAAACCCCCAATCCAAGTGTGCTGCAAGGGTCGAAGTCTCTGAATCTACTCTGCCACACAGCCTTCACCAGTGTACAATAATAATCTACCCATATCGGTAAATACGATTTCAGGCTAAAAGTTGCTTAAACTCGCGCCGTGTTCGGGTAACCACATAACCCTCTTTAAGACCCTTTTTAAAACTCTATCAAAACATGCAGTCTCTAAAAATATACTCCGTTATGGCATGAATACATATGGTATCATCATACCATTGACTTGCAAGTCACATCTTTGAGTCATTATTAATCTGTCGTAAAGCTCTATTTTCAAAACACAAGTTTTGGGACCACCATTTCAATAATTCAATTCACAAAAACTCTTTCTCAAACCTCATGTAAACACATGCAAAGAACTTATCTTTGTCAAGCGTTTCAGTCGTACAGTACAAGGTGGTCATGTTAAATTTCACAATTCACATGCAATTCTTTCTCTTAAACACAAGAACACATTTATATTAATAAACACCCTCTCAACAATTTTAAATCATGCTCAAATGCTATAATATTGTGAAAACATCTTTCAAATCACAAAACCATAATCTTTAATTCAATACACGAGAGGGAGTTCAGAATTTATGCTCTCAACGATCTTAAATCTCAAATTCCATACATATACATATACATGTCAATCAATTGAGGGGATAGGACCATAAGGTCAACACAACAGTAACATTAAAACGTTCAAAGTACGTAATTTAGAACATAGATTCCAAAACCCCTTTGATATTCATACATAAAAATCTAAAAATCATGCTCTAATGGTTTTAAGACCATGTAGTTTTTAGAATGAACCCCACGTATCTCTATCTAGAAATTTAAAGGATGATTCTTGATGCCCACGGCTTGGGGATTCCAAATCTTCAATTTGTTTTGAAAACCCACGGTTGAATCTTGAGTTTCTTGGAGGAGAAGTATATGAACTAGGGTTTTTGTTTTGAGGAAAATCTTGAGAATTTCATATATTCTGCTTGTAGAGGTCTCAATCTACTGTTTGGACGTTTTAAGAGGCTTGGAAAAAGTCCAAATTACCCTTTTTAACTTCTGAACGAAGATGGAAAAATTAAACTGGGAACCCCATTGTCACGGTGGCTCACTGGAAATTGACGAATGGGAAATTAGGATCCTCTGCGATGTGCCATTATCGCGATGTCCCACTGGAATTTGACAATTGCTAATTAAACCCTCTCTGTGGTGCACTAAACACTAGGAGAATGATGTTTTTCTACTACCACATAAAATAGCCATAACTTCTTCACCGAGTGTCCGTTTTGGACGAATCTTATACCAATGGAAAGATTATTCCGTCATGTACTTAATAAAAAGTTTAAATCTAATGGATTCCATAGGGAAAAAGGTATAAACCATTCTAGAATACAATTCTTGATATTTTAGGGACAAAATTTAGCTAAGAAAAACTTTGAGGCGTTACAATATCCCTCCCTTGGGAATATTCATCCCCGAATGTTGACGTGGGATACAGACAAGTCTAATTTCAAGCATACTAAGGCATAGAAAGAATAAGGCAAGGATTGTACCTTTCATTTCGTCACCCATTGGATTGTCAACTTCTGATTCCCAAGTTGCTTCTTTAATTTTTTGGTTTCTCCACAACACTTTAACTGAGTCTATCTCTTTGTTCCTCAATCTTCTAACTTGGCGATCCAAAATATCTACAGGCTCTTCTTCATAGGATAAGGAGTCTATCACTTTGATTTCTTCGATAGGCAATACTAAAGAATGGTCTCCAATACACTTCTTCAATATATACTCATACACAACTTCACCTATCCTTCTCACAATCTGATATGGTCCTATATAGAGAGGAATCAGCTTACCTTTCTTCCCGAATCGCATGACTCCCTTCATGGGAGAAACCTTGAGAAACACCCAATCTCCAACCTCAAACTCTAGATATCTTCTCCTAACATCGGCGTAGGACTTCTGATGACTCTGAGCTATCTTAAGTTGTTCTCTAATGACTTTCACATCCTCTATTGCCTGATGAACAAGATCAGGCCCAAATATTTACATCTCACCTACTTCATACCACACTATTGGTGACCTACATCTTCTCCCATACAATGTCTCAAATGGTGCCATCTTAATACTGGAATGGAAACTATTATTATATGCAAACTCTATCAATGGAAAGTGCTCTACCCAACTACCTTTAAAATCATTCACACTGGCCCTCAACTTATCCTCAAGGGTCTAGATGGTGCGCTCATCTTGCCCATCTGTCTGAGAGTGGAAAGTCGTGCTGAAATTCACTTGGGTACCTAAACCCTTTTGAAATAATCTCTAAAACTGTGAAGAAAACTGTGTACCTCTATCAGATATGATGGAGACAGGTGCCCCATGCAAACAAACTATTTTTGTAATGAACATCTTGGCATAATCCTCTCCCGAATAATTTATCCTGATAGGTAGAAAGTGAGCTGACTTGGTAAACCTATCTACAATCACCCAAATGGAATCATACTGGTTTTGGGACCTCAGAAGTCCTGTAATGAAGTCTTTATTAATCATCTCCCACTTCTACAAAGGCAAAGCTATCTCTTGAGAAGAACCACCTGGCCTCAAATGTTCTACTTTAACTTGTTGACAATTCAAACACTTAGCAACATAGTTAGCCACATCACGCTTCATATTATTCCACCAATAAATGGTTTTCAAATCCTGATACATCTTAGTAGAGGTAGGGTAAATAACATATCTCGACGTGTGAGTTTCATCAAGGATTCTCTTTCTCAGACCATCTACGTCTGGCATACACAACCTACCCTGGTATCTCAAAATACCATCACCACCGATTTCAAATGACATTACCTTTTGCTGACCCATATCTTTCTTGATCTGCATCAAGATGGGATCTTCAACCTGCTTATCTTTAACTTTGCACGAAGGGAAGATTTAGCTATCTCATGAACAACCACTCCTCCATCCTTGGAATCCAAAATTTGCACTCCTAGATTTGCAAGTCGGTGAATATCCTTCACCATCTCCCTCTTTTCTTTCTCCACATGAGAAAGATTGCCCATAGATAACCTACTGAGGGCATCAGCTACCACATTTGCCTTGCTTGGATGATAGTGCAGGATCATGTCATAGTTTTTTAAAAGTTCCAAACATCACCTCTGCCTGAGATTTAATTAGTTCTACGAGAAAATATACTGTAAACTCTTATGGTCAGTAAATATATCAACATGTACCCCATACAAATAGTGCTACCAGATCTTAAGTGCAAAAACTACAACCGCTAACTCCAAGTCATAAGTAGGGTAGTTCCGCTCATGCACCTTCAACTGCCTAGATGCATAAGCCACTACCTTACCGTCCTGCATAAGAACGCACTCAAGTGCTACTCGAGACACATCACAGTATACAACAAAACCTTCTGTACCCTCTGAAAGAGTTAGAACAGGAGCAGTAGTCGACTTGTCTTTCAACTTCTCAAAACTATTCTCACAAGAGTCAGACCACAAAAACTTTACCTTTTTCTGAGTCAACTTAGTAAGTGGTGCAGCTATGGAAGAAAAACTCTCGATGAATCTTCTGTAATAACCTACCAAACCCAAAAAGCTCTAAATATTGGTTTAAGTCATGGGTCTGAGCTATTTTCTCACTGCCTTAATTTTTTAGGGATCAACCTTAATCCCCTTACTAGACACAACATTCCCCAAGAATGCAATAGCATTGAACCAGAATTCACACTTGTAAAAAATTGCATACAATTTATTATCTTTAAGGGTCTGAAGGATGAGGCATGGTCCTCCTCGCTCTTAGAATATACCAAAATGTCATCAATTAATACAATGTCAAATAGATCTAAAAACTGACGGAAAACCTTATTTATTAGATCCATGAAAGCTGTTGGGGTGTTAGTCAACCCGAAGGACATGACTAAGAATTCATAATGGTCGTATCTGGTCCAAAAAGCTGTTTTAGGAATATCTGACTCTCTCACTTTCAACTGGTGATATCCCGAACGAAGGTGTATCTTTGAAAAATATTTATTACCCTGAAGTTAATCAAAAAGATCATCAATCCTAGGAAGGGGATATTTATTTTTAATCGTGACCTTATTTAACTGGCGGTAATCTATGCACATACGAAGGGAATCATCTTTCTTTCGCATGAAAAGTATAGGTGCACCCTAGGAAGACATACTGGGGCGGATAAAACCTTTATCTATAAAATCAGCTAGCTGTTCTTTCAACTTTTTTAGCTCTGTAGGAGTCATCATGTATGGCAGAATAGAAATAGGATGGGTATCTAGGAATAAATCAATACAAAAATCTATCTCCCTATCAGGTGGTATTCCTGGGAGATCATCTGGAAAAACTTTCGAGAATTTATTCACTACAGGTATAGACTAACGAGGGAGACTTTTGGCACTAGAAACTTTAACCCGAATAATATGATACAAGCAACCTTTGGAAATAAGTTTACAGGACCTGAGATAAGATATGAAATGCCCTCTAGGTGATATAGAATGTCCCTCCTATTCTATCACCAACTCATTCGGAAAAGAAAAGGTGAATCTTCGAGTCCTACAATTTAAGGTGGCATAGTACGAATAGAGCCATTCCATCCCTAAGATGGCATCAAAATCAACCATATCAAGTTCTATGAGATCTGCCTCAGTAGCCCAACTGAAAATAGACATAACACAATTTCTATACACCCTCATAGCCACAACAGAATCTCCTACAGGGGTAGAAACCAAAAAAGGTTCAAAAATCACATCAGGCTCAAACCCAAAACCAACAGCCACGTATGGGGTCACATAAGACAAGGTAGACCTGGGATCAAGTAATACATACACATCACGAGGAAAGATTTGTAATATAACAGTGACTACATCTGGTGAGACCTCTGCCTCCTAGAGGTTGGTCAAAGCATACAACCAGTTTCGACTATTTTCAGCGGCTGAAGTGGAACCCTTTTGAGGTGGTGGTGCAGATGAATTCGCTTGTGAATTGGCTCCTTCAACATTACTCTCTGCTATCGGATAGTCTCTCTAGATATGGATTGACTGGCCATATGAATAACACACCAAAGCATCAAACTGACATCTTCCTGGATGATTCCTCCCGTATCTCCCACAGAGCGGATAGGACCGAGAGGTTTGGGCTATACTCTCCAACGACTGTGTACCCTGCATCTTCGTCCCCTGACTAGACTGACTAGAAATTGACGAATAGGAAATTGGGATCCTCCACGATATGCCACTATCGTGATGTCCCACTACAATTTGACAATTGCTAATTAAACCCTCTCCATGGCGCGCTAAACGCCAGGATGATGATATTTTTTGACTAGCACATAAAATAGCCATAACTTCTTCATCGATTGTACGTTTTGGATAAATCTTATATTAACGAAAAGCCTATTCGGTCATCTATCTAATGAAAAGTTAAAATCTAAGGGATTCTACCAAAAAAACGTATAAGCCATTCTAGAAGCCAATGCTTGATATTTTAGGGATGAAATTTAGCTAAGAAAACCTTTGGGCATTACATGATGATAGCCTGATCTGAGGTCTATCTTGGAAAAGTAACTAGCAACCTGAAGTTGGTAAAATAAGTCATCGATTCTAGGAAGTAGGTATTTGTTCTTGAATGTGACTTTGCTCAACTAACGGTAGTCTATACACATTCTGAGAGAACCGTATTTTTTATGCACAAATAAAACTGGTGTACCCCACGGGAAAACATTGTGCCTAATGAATCCCTTATCTAGGAGATCCTTTAACTTTTTCTTTTACTCTTTGAGTTCTGTTACCCCATTTTATATGGCGAAATAGATATGGGTTGAGTATCTGGAAGAAGGTCTATTCCAAAGTCTATTTCCCTTTCAAGAGGAACTCCAGGAATATCTTGAAGAAATACATCTGAGACTTCATTTACTACTGAAACTGACTTAAGGCTGGGAGTTTCTGTATTAGTGTCCTTGACTAACACAAGATGATAGACACACCCTTTAGATATTATTTTTCTTACCCTAATGTATGAAATCAACTGACCCTTAAGCGTTGTAGTACTACCCCTCTATTTAAGGATTGGTTTATTTGGAAACTAAAACAAAATAATTTTGCTTTTATAATCAACTGAGGCATAGCATGAATGGAGCCAATCCATGCTGAGAATGGTGTCGAAATTTGTCATCTCTAATTCTACTAAGTATGCTAAAGTGACTTTTTGATATATCATAATCGAATAGCTCATGTATACTCTTCGAGGTATGATAAACTGACCCACTGGGGTAGAGACTGAGAATGGTTCTATTAAGACTTCTGGGTTAACTTTAAAGTCAACTACTATGTAAGGAGTTACGAAAGATAGAGAAGCACCTGGATCTAATAAAGTATAAATATATGAATGGAACATCTAAAATATACCCGTGACCATGTCAGGAGAACTTCCATGATCTTGTCTGGAATAAAGTGTATAAAGCCTGTCTAGGCATTGCCCACTGGTAGTACTGAAAGTGGTACCCTGCTTATTTGGGCGACCGAACTGAGATGAAGAATGATTACACTGACCCTGAAAACCTGACTGTGCTGCACCCAAAACAAACATCACTGCCAGCTCTGCAGATACCCTAGTGGTTTCTGCCATATTACTGACACAGATGATTTGTTCTAACACTGCTGACACTACCCTGAGATTTAGTGCCTGGTGCTCTATCTTTATTACCATTTCTGAAATTACATACTAGAGCACTAACTGAGGAGGGAGCTGGAATTGAAGGCTTTAAGAAAAATTAGGAATTGTTACCGCCCTCTAACTTAGGCTAATTAAAATTAAAGCTACCTATTCTAGCTCTCTTATTTTGCCTCTCTCTCTCTATGATCTTAGCCTCTTCTATCTACTGAGCATGGACTATGATCCTGGATATGTCCATCTCTTTAATCAATATCGCTATTCTACACTCTTTAACCATACTATCTAATACCCCAAATACGAACTTGCTCATTCTGAACCTACTGTCTACCACTACTTTTGGAGCATACCTGGATAACTGAGTAAACTTAAGAAAATACTTCTTCACACTCATACTGCCTTGCCTAAGGTTGATGAACTTGAACACCTTAGCTTTTCTCAGCTCTAAGGGAAAGAATCTATCCAGAAAGGCAGTAGCAAATTCTTCCCACTTTAAGGGCTATGCATCTATTCCCCTATCTACCTTTCACTGCTTAAACAACGTATGAGCTACATTTTGTAGTTGATAGGTGGGTAACTCAGCACTCTCACTAGAAGTCACTTCCATGATATCTATGACTTTCTGAACCTGATCAAGGAACTCCTGTGGATCTTCTTCTGACTTAGATCCTGAGAATAGAAAAGGATTTATTCAGGTAAAGTCCTGAATCCTGGATGCAGCAGGATTGTCCATTAGGTTGGCTGGAACAATAGCTAGCCATTCATTCTGAGATGCTACTTAATTAGCTAGAGTCGTGAATGAAAATCTGAATTTTGCATAAGAGATGTGCTCATCTGGGGGATCTTCCTGAACGGGCTGAGGTAATGTCTGATTCCTGGTTCTTTTTTCGTTAGTCTTTTTGGGAGGCATGTTTTGTAAACAAAAGGAAGAAATGGATTAGACTGAGAGTTTAATTGGAACTCATGCTCACTAGTATCACATGAATACTAAAAGAAGGGAAACTTTTACTAAAACATCTCATAGCCTCCTGTCCATAAGTGTGGCACGCTACACACCCATGCACAAGACTGTACTAGATATGGCTTTCAGGCTTCCTAGGACAATATTGAACCTTAATCTTTGATACCAAGTTTGTAATACCCCGAGTCTGTACCTCGGATGCTACACGGTGCTTACAACCCTGAAGGACCATAAGCTATCCCATGACTGATATCTGTTATAAGTACTAAAATATGATACTGTAATAAATGTAGAATAATAGGTTGAAATGCCATAAGGTTCAAGATTCGTAAACACTGATAAAGTGTATCAACTGAAATAACAATCTGTAAAACTTAATACTATCTGAACTCTAGTCTGAAAAACCTCTAATCTAAAACTGTTTAAAAGTGGAGTTGATGGAAAAATCACCCAACTAACTCCATCAACTGAAATATTAAGTCTACGGTAATAATGAAATAAAAGAATATCCTCAATAGATGAGGACTCACTACTAAATCTACTACTAGATGAATCTGGATCTATTTATGAGCAATCAAGAACCTGAGCGTCCGAACCTATAATACAAGACATCATAGCGCAAAAAAATATATGCGTCAGTACGTGGAATGTACTGGTATGCTACATGAGGTAAGGCTGAATGCAAGGGTTCATATGCATGAATAATAACTGACTGAATGATATAGAGAAACTGAACATGAGAGTATGTAGATAATCTGAAGTACTATAAATACTGAGCATGCGATACTGTGGATATATATATATATACTGTAACTAAGCTTTTCTGAAGATAAGTACTGAGTTTTGATACAGAGTAACTGATAAACTAAGATTTTTAATAACTAAGTTACTAATACTGATTGACTGTATCTGACAGTCCTGATTCTGTAGAGCAGAACTAAGTTCTATTCTGAAGACTAAAACTAAAACTGTGGGAGGTAATTATCTAACTGACATGCCCCAAATAAGATAACTCAGTTAGGGTCCAATATATAACACCAATTGGAAGGGTGTCAATACCGTGCCACGGGTAAAGAAAACTAAAGAGATACCCTTATCTGGAAGGTACTGTAATGAGAATGGTGGAACCTTCATCTGGTAGGTTAAAACACCTAATCAACCCTCAACTGGTAGTTTGATATCTCAACCTACATTTTCTATGTAGTTATGGAATGCAATAATTGCTTCTAAGGGTCACACCCTCTACTGGCACGTGAGCCCCCATCCTTGGGTTCACTCGATGCTGAATCCTACTCCTAATTGAAAGAAACTGAACTGAGTATTCTAAATTAGACTGGACCAAGACTGAGTTTTTTGTATTTTCCTGAGTTCTGCAATTGACTGAGAGTACTACTGATTGTGACATGACTAATATTATTCTATAACTGACACTGGCTCTAGGTAAACAACTAAATTGTCGAGTATTAAATATCCCCCAGGACTCAATAGTATGAAAATTAAAGCATAGTATGATCTTAGATAACATAACATTGTTCACTTGTTCATAATTCATCCATAGAGACGTTTATCAAACACATATAAGGCATCTACTTATACATGAATGGGCAATACATGCTATCATGTTATAATGGGACTATTTTATTCACATAGGTATTTTGTCAAACACATGGGGAGAATGCTTAGGTTATACAATAATCAGCACATACCATTATCATGGCCACATCAATCAACTTGCAAATTGAAGGGTCTATTATGAAGATCATGTAATTCAACACATATAATGATTAATTTCATGAAAGTTTGTAATTTAATCATGGACTAAGACCCAACAATAACGTGAGCATGAATTCAATCCAATTCAAACATGGAAGTTCATAATTCAATAATCTTGTAGTTTGAAAATGGATTTGTGGACTCTATGGGTGAAAGGAACCCATAGGTGAACACCTAAAATACCTTGGAAAGTTAATTCTTAAAGGTGCTTGAAGAAATTCTTGAGTTTTGATCTTGATTCTTGAAGCTAGGGTTTGTTTCCTTGAGAGAGAATACTTTGATTATGGGGAAAAAGTCAATAAACAAATGATTTAAAATGATTTTAGGGCTTTAATCTCACACCTGGGCGTAATACAATCATGGAAAAAGACTATTTTAACCCTAGACGAAACATTTAATTTTCGTCAAATTTTTTGAACTAGGCCCCTGGCGCGACATGCCGCGTCGGGCCACTAGAAATAGACAATTGGGAACTGAGGGCATGAGCGATGCGGTGGAATTGTGGTGCCCCTTTGATTCTTAAATTTGGACTCATTGCGGCGTGGTGGGATCACGCTGGTACACTGGAAATTGATAAATGTAAAAATAAGCTTTGGCGCGATATGTCGGTATCGTGGTATCTCACTAAAAATTGACAATTGTCATTTTGACATACTCTGCAATGCGCTACTGGCCTGAATGACGGTGTTTAACGGCGGAAACTTAAAATAGCCATAACTTCTTACCCGATTATCGGATTTAGGCGAATTTTATATCGTTGGAAAGCTAATTCAATTTCCTACGCTGGCAAGCTCTAAACTCAAAAATACTGGGTATTTCAAAATTTTTATATTAGATAACTCATGGACTGGGGGTTAATTTAGGCTAGGGAAATATGGGGTATTACAGAAAGGTACCAACCCTGAGAATCACTACCTTAGAACTGTGATCTACTATAGTTCTTATTCAAACTTCCTTGATATTGTGTCCTCTTATTGCTTTTCTCTTAGGCCTCATGATACATTTCCCCCATAATTTGAGCATGATCAAAAACCTCAGCAAAAGATCTACCAGGCGATACAAAACTCACTATAGTTATGTAGATAAGAAGTTTCAATCACTAAACAAAGCATCGAACCTATTCTCACTCGGTCGGCTAGATAGATATAGCATATAGATAACATTCCTATCCCGGTCATAAAATAGTGCCACATACTCCACAATAGTCATAGATCACTCCTCCAATATAAAAAACTTCTCCCACAAGAGATCACTAATGCTAAAGGCATATAATTCTCCAAGAAGATCTAGAGAACTTAGACCATGTCAAAAGAAGAGATCTAGTTGGCACAGAATCAAGAGGACCCCTCTACCAGTGTCTTGATTCCAAATCCAATTGAAAAGTAGTGTAATTCACACCATAAGTCTCAACTAGGCCTAAATTATAAAGCACATCCTCACAAGCAACCAAAAACTCATAAGCGTCCTTGTTCGGTGCACCAGAAAACCTAGGCGAAGTCAATCTCAAGAGGCTACCCAACATCTTCTTCTCCTCAACAGACATAGCTAGTTGGGAAACTATTAGTTAAGAAATAATCAGTGTTGGAGGAATCTCAACCCTTGGAGTCACAGTTATAGGTTTGTGCTCCATCCTCAGTACTACTTTGGTTTGCAGATTTTGCACCGTCAGACAGCGCACCACTAACTAATCCTAAGATCTTAACTAATACATCCCTTAGCACAGACAAAGAAAAAAACCATGGTGGATCCTGGGCTTGTCCATGGCCCGCCATTGGCTAGGGGGGAGAAATCTCTAGTTCAGGTGCAGGAATAGCATCTAGGAAAGGCTCCCTATCCTAGTCTCTGGATGGGGCTATATCTATCAACTGTTCTTGACCTCTAGGTCATCCACGAACTTCAATAGTATCCTTAGTCATGGACTTAAGGTCCTTATCTCGTGTAGTGATAACATGCATCCTGGCCATCGATGAATGAGTGAAACCAATAGAATATTTTGAAACCAATTCAAACTCTTAGAACGAAATGAGAGAAGGAAGTAAAGATCTCCTAAGAATATCTTATAGCCTCCCAAGGATAAAAAGTGGATGTTATCATTGTGGGACTCTACTAGACACTTGCTCTTGTACCAACAATACTGGTGAACCTAGTGCTCTGATACCAATTTATCATGACCCAATTTTCATTTCATGATGGCACCTTTATTATCCCAGCAGTAGGTAAGCCAAGCCATATCCCAGGGCAATAAAAAATGGGCAAATTTGATGAAAAATGGCATAAATGATAGAAATATACAAGTAAAGGCTTACAAACAAGAAATCATAAAATAATAATAAGATGGAAGATAACTAAGAGAAATAGCAATATCCCACTAGCTAGTAGTGTCGGTGCAAGATCCACTAACCAAGAGAATACGAGTACTATCATAGTTAAATATTCATCAGTCTTAAAAATAGAAAGACTAAGAAAAATATAGAAAATGAAGAAAAGGTCAAACTCTTACTTTGAGATCTCACCCTTTCTCTGGACTCTGGCTCGTATGATCAAAGTGTTAATTGTGGTAACAGATACTCGTATCTTCACCCAAAAGGAACAAAAATATAGTGTGGGTACCAAAGCCACAGGTACTAGCAGGCAACATTGGTCGTCTATGGTAAATCATTATATAAATATAATAAAATAGGAGATAAAAAATACTAAGTCAAAGTAAAAAGGCAAACCTGGAATAACACTCCAATATTATAAATAAATAATTGGAACAGTAACATTAAAGAAAACATAACTTCTACTACAAAATAGGCCCCCATAAGCCAGTAACTACAATAAAGTAAATAACCCAACGCGGGACCCCATACACTCCAAAGGTGAAATCAAGATGAGTAATAATCATAATTATACTAATTTTTTGTATCTCAAAATCCAAACGATGGAATCTTTCATTCCACAAACCCCAGACACTAGCCAGCCCTATAACCGTCATAAATAACCCTCAATGTCAAACTTAAACTGGAACACATATCATTATTTCTTTGACTTAAATCAGAACTTATGTCATCATTGGCCAGACTTGAATGAAACTCATATCATGAATAATGCAAAAATCAAATCGGTCTTTATATCATAAATCGCCGGACTCAAACCGAAATTAATACCATCTCCAAAAATTCAATCTAGCATAAAACATCATGAATCTAACCTCCTCAAGCTCTAAAATCAGATGATGTAACATGTCCATTAAGTCTACGAGGAGCTAATAGTAGTCCTAGCCTATGGTAGGTCAAAAAGAACCACTTTTGATCACTAAAATCCACTCTAAGGCAAATTCTATGCCGAACTAGTATAAGGAAACTAATCTAAATTCTAGATATCAAATAAGCCACATTTTTGTCCTAAGATAGCACTTCTACCTAAAGGATAAGTAGCTAAGCTTATTATGCCTAATTATGATTTCTTAACAGGCTAAAAGGTCCAAATTGTACTAAATATACCTCCAAGACCTGATTTCAAACCCACATCTAGCATATTATTATAAATATACTATAATTTAACCCAATCTATGTGAAAGGTTTACCTAAGCTACCTAAATATCAAAGAAAGCCCGGTGAAATTCACTAAATCAATGATTTCACCTTCTGAGAAGCTTTCGCATGAAGCCAAGATATCAAAATGCTAATCTACCCATCAATACTAGAACAACGGTACCCATATTACATTTTTTATGATTTGAGTCCATAATTACATAAAAATCTGTGTAGGGTCCACTTGTGGAACTGCACTTTCAAAACCATCAACATGTCCCTCTGTTGAATAATCTAGCAATTTTAGAAATAAAATGAGAAGTTAATTATGAATTTAATGAAAACTTACCAAGAATTCAAGGAAGAAACAAGAAATCCATACTCACAAACACCCCAAAATATCCTAATGAATATTTCCCTAATTTTCCACACTCTCTAGGGCTCCAAGTTCTTGAACTTATGGAAAAATAAGGAGAAAATTGAGTAAATGGGGGATCTAATACCCCCAAGGTTTTGATGAGGACTCTTGACTGTTTAATCGATCACCACTTAAGCGACTAATGGATCATTTAAGCGATCCCCACTGGGGGCACGACCTTCATTTAAGAGATTAGGACATCGCTTAAGCAACATCCGCTTAAGTGATCAAGTCATTGCTAAAGCAGTCCAACATGGCTAGCCTGGCCACTTATACAACCACTTAGATACTAAAGTGTCCTCCCCTTAAGTGACCAAAGGTTCACTTAAGCTGATGCACCAGTTGATTGGTGCACCAGCTAAGATTTAGAAAATTCCAAGCCTCTAGTAACCCCTCAAGATTCATTTAGAATTTTGTGAGTACAAACGAACTATGCTAACTTATAAAATTCAATGTTCTAGATTTAATGGCATAGTGAAATTTCCATCTAAGGTCATTTCTATGAAAAGTGCACCCTACCCCTATCGACCATTTTTATCAATTTTTGGCCAATTGCTCGAAATGAGTCCAAAAGCCTTTGGACCCAAGAAAAAGGTCCCCTAGCCTAAAATTATATTTTTAGAGCTTATGGAACTATCAAAATTGGTATAAAATATATTTAAGATGAATTCTATGCCCGATATAAAAATTTATTGATGAAGAGTTCATAACAAGAAATTGGCTCTTAAAATCAAAAGGAGTTGCTCTGTAACTAAAGTATCAATAGTCATAAATGACCTGGGGAATCTATAAAAAAAAATTGTAAATGGTGAAAATGAATGGAAATATATAAAATGACCTAGAAGGTCATTACATTAATGTTAGGATTGCATTTCTTTCCACTAACATTCAACTTAATTTGTTTTTATTTGGGGACGAATGACCCCAAGAGGGGAGACATTGTAAAAACTCAAAAATCCAAGTTAAGATTAGAACCATGATTCAAGTACATGTAAAATAAAATATCATGTTTTTATGGTAGATGAAATGATTTAGACATAATTAAGTCAACAAGTATTTCCTAGCTCTTGCCTATGTCAAAACTTCCTTACCGATTGATTCCTTCAGAAAAATCTTGTCATAATCAACTTCAAATGAGCATAAATGCTAGATTATAAAGAATTTTTAAGCTTAAGACCCAGAAAATGATAGATTTTTAATTATCTTTCTGACTCATCTCATTTTGCCTTAATATGATATCAGAGTAAAATATTATGGCTATTTTAGTGAAGCACTATCCAGCAGTGAGAACCTATAAGTGTAGGTACGATTGTGGTGAGAGTTTATAATCGTACAATGCTCTACTAAGATTGAAAAATCCCTAAACATCTGAAAGTTGACAAGTATACCTCCCAAACATGATAGTGAACCATGAACGTATAATGAAACCACGATCATAAGTACAATCTTGACTTCTAAATTTAATCAGGTTGGAACCTTCAACCTATGAATCAAGGTACAATCATAGGTGGGTACCATGATCATAACAAAACTCATCTGGTGGAGTTCTGAGAGCTAATATCCATCTCCCAACCACAAACAACACACAATGATAGGTGGATTCCACAATTGTGGGAAGGTCTCATACGTCCCTTCAAGCAACTTTACAATTATGAATATATAGGGGCACATCAGTCTTTTCCCAATCTTTTAACACCAAAACTACATTATGTAAGTTACTCCAAGGCTGATTATTAAGTTAAATATTACCCTAAGTCCCTCGTTAAACTAATTCATTTGATACTTAGCCTCAAATAAAGAGAAGAAGAAATTTTTCATCCTCCAAGGTAAACTAGGGCTCATCTACTTCAAGCTCCATATTCAAAGAATTCACAAGGTTTCCATCTCCATGAATGTGGGATTTCATTAGTGGGTTCCCTTCCACCTTTTGAGATACAGAGTTAACTAAATTTCTCAATTAAATTCCTTCCTCAGAGCTTAAGGTTCATGAATATTGTGAGTTCCTTAATCTCATAAGTTTTAGACCGACGCTTTAATACAAATTTTAGTACTATTACATGTTTAAATCATAAAACCCTAATTATATTGTGAAAATATTGAGTGTTGGACTTGAGATATTAAATTCCTTAAGTTCATTTAGTTTATGAAATTATTCTTTAGAGATGGTGGGTTATGAACACCCGATGACCTAGGATTTCTTGCACATAATTATGAGTGTTAAATCCTTCATCTTACATATTTTTGAATGCTTTCAGATAATGCATTTATTTTTAGTCTTACAATTATTATTATTATTGACCATTATAGTTACCAGTGTCTTTCGGATGGGAGCAGTGATCATGCTCACCTATACCATAGTTTTGATATAGGACGATCGTTTTCAATAAAGGACAACTTACATTGAGGATGAATCCTTGAGGAGTGAGCCTAGTCTTCAAACCCAATAGGCGTTGATAGCATCTAAGTGTATACTGTTAGTGTAAACAAAATAACATGCATGAATTAAATAGGGAGGATTTGTTTTGAACGTTCTTTTATCAAAATCAAATCAAAATACCAACTTAAAGTGACAATTGTGGTTAAGATTTCAATATGAGACAAGTCTTGGGATTATGTCTTCCTAGTGGCAAGTAATGCATGGGTTCATGATAATTGATTGCAAATTCTAGTCATCAACTACATGGGTAGGCTAGCTTAGGAGTCATTGAGGTTAATATTCCAACCAAACATCAAGATTATCACCCTTGGATCCTTTTGGATACCTCATGGATGTGGCAAGAAAAATAACCTAATACCTTAATTGGGCATCCCTATTTATAGAAAGATACCCAAGATCTAGATAATTCGAAACTCACCCTTATTTCTAAGATACTGAAAAAAACATAAGTTAAATCTAACTATTGTTCACTAATGCATTGTCACCCATATCCCTCTTTTAAGGATTATATAGGATTCAAAGGTACACTGACATCCCTCTTTCAGGGATGATGTGAGAGTTTGAGAATTTAGGTTTTCACCCACAAATCCATTTTGAGAATTTGTAGTTTTCACCCACAAATCCCAACTAAATCAAGCAATCATTAGTGAAACCAACAATCAATGACCAAGAATCTACACTAATAAATCACAACCCACACATATTTGTACCCTATTTTAACATAATCTCAAGATAAATTATTTAGCTACTCATGAAGTTGGGGAGAAGAATAAGACCAAAATGGTCATTCAATGCATCCATGGAAATTTAAATTAAGAAAATTCTTAGATTTAACTTTAATTTCGCTAAACTCAAATTTGAAAATTAAACATAATAGTTTCCCAAATTAGTATGGTTTTCAAAGTCTCCCAATTAAATTCTCAAAGTAACAAATTCCAAATAAGAAAGAGTTTTTTCCTTATAAGGGATTTGGGATCGGTTATATAAAATTACACAATTACCCCTGGGCATAAACCCACAATGCTGCGATCGTGTCAGCTTTTTCGCAATAGAGGCCACCGCGATCGCCATGAGTTCATCGTGATCGCTGGACGTTGACTAAGCTTGACTAGCTGCAATCGCGGACTTCAAACCGCGATTGCCATAACTGAGACTTATTCCTGCTTAGGGTCTTCCGATTTTGCACTTCTCTTCTATTTTTGATCTTTTTTAAGCTTAGTTCCACTTCCTTCTCTCTCATCGTATGTATACCTACAAAATATGGAAATTTGTGTATTCAACAAACAAAGTGGACCCATTCATACCCTTAAATCATAGTAATGTGAACAAACTTAGATGTAAATGAGTGGTTAATTTACCACTCATCAACACTCCCAAATTAAACCCTTGCTTTCCCTCAAGCAACACTAACTCTGACTTAATGAGACAATGCAAATATAAGCCCGTTTATAGAACCAAATGATCACAATGACTTCAAACTTGATTAACACCACATGTAGCTCTCAAAAATGGGCATATCTATTCTTATGATGGCCCTCAACATGAAAAACAATCTCAAAGATGCAAAGGACTTTAAATAACAACAATGAAATAATTACTAACTCTCTAGAAGTGACTCCCTATCAACAGCAACTCCACTATACTCCTTTGCCGTATTTTTTGAATGATAATTTCACCCACCCCAATTAGTCTACATGCCTCCTCACGAGAAGGAAATTCCACACCAAATTATCTACTAGGCAATAAGATTTAAGTGCAAACACTCACTTTCACAAAGACCCCCTCTATTCTATCAAGTACCATATCATATGTTTGCCCTAATTTTCAATCACCACTATAGTGACTACACTTGGAAATCTCAAAGGACTTTCTCAAGATTGTAACGTAGGTTCCAGAAAGGGTATGATACCATTTGGGTACAAAGTTACTACACCCTCCTTGAACATATACATCACACTATTTAGCCCAACTTTTGACCATGGACCACTTTATTTTTTTCCAAAATTTACGCATGCCTACTTTTGCTACCTTGATTTACCCAATTCTTTGAAGGAATTTTATTTTGACTATTTTTTTTTGCACTCCATGCTATTGCTTATTTTGATGATTTTTTTCGTTTTCACTTTTTCCAATTTCTCTCTTTTCTTAGTATCATAGGCATCTACTTACATTATCATGGGCCAAGGTCATCTCTTCCAAACTTACCACCCCCCAACTTAGGCATTTGGCCTCAATCTTAATTTTTCATGCTCAAGAAGGGTAGGGTTCAAAAGAGAGAAAAACTTTGAATGGTTCAATGCTTGTAATGTGGTTGCCAAAGAAAGGCTTCAACAGTCAAAATGGGTAACTAAGGATACTATTCTATGTGTGGATAGGCCATTTAGGCTAAAGTGGGCTCCTAATATTCAAGGAGGCCTAAGATCATTTCACCAAAAAAGTATAATCACAATTAGCCTTACGAGACTAACAGGACAAGTTCTAGATGGTACAAATATGCATGAGAGTTAGACAATTATGCTCACCGCACATGGCATGCAAACTTTTCAAGGGGGCTCAATTGCACTTCTTACTAGAGACCAAAAGGAGTATTTGTCAATTTCTACAAGCTAAAGACTTTAGAGCCACAAAAAGAGGTAAAGAATTGTCACAAAATTATTCACGTCCATTCCCTTTGTTTTAAAAAAAATTTTGATAGAGGGTGGTCTTTGCTTCGTATTTGCACCACCCTCAATTGGCTATTTTATGGCACCAAATTAAGTCGTCATCACACATTTTAGCTTTCCTGAGGGCAAACCATATGGCTATTCAAACTTCACCATAGGTATAAAGGTGACTCCAAATCCAAAATGCCACAGGTACTTAGATTTCCCTTGCATTTATAGCTCCGATTCTAAGGTACTCATACTTCCCCTGCATTCATGGCTCAAAACCGAATCACAATGATTTTCCCTCAATAATGTCATTTTTCAATATATCATAGGGAATGGCTCGTCCGATATCATCATAATCAAGAGAAATAAAAATAAAGAAAAATAAAAAAATGAAAAAAATAACTATTCCATGACATATGGGCACCATCAGAGTGCTCAAATATTAAAACCCAGAATGTAAATAAAATTTATCCAAAATAACATAAAAATATCTAAAAAAATCTCAATAATAAAGGCCAAATTAATGAATACAGAGATAGGCACCCCCAAATAAAAAGTTTGAAGTGACTTCACTACATAATCAATAAACCATGAAGAGAGTAAAAGGGTTCTCCCTGTAACCGACTTAAGAGTTGTTGTCACTCTCAAACTCAACATCATCTCTGGCATCATTAGAAATAGACTAATCAGTTGGGCCTCATCATCACTGTCAACTCAAGAAGAAGGATATCTGTCTCGGGGTTTTAGGACCTTCCAAAGGCCCTTCACCCCCTTCCACATCTTGGTGAAAAACTTCTCTCTTTTTCTTCTTCTTCTTCATCTTCTTATGTGAGTCCCTGATCTCACTGTCAGACTATTCCAAAGATGAATAGAATCTTTCAAGCAAAGCAATAATGTCTCCCTGCATCTTCTTATCCTCCAAATACCTTACATAATCAGACATAGCTACATAGGAATGTCGGGTGGTGGAAGGCTATCCCGACTCCTGAGATAGGATACTAGATCCCTAATAGTACTTATCTTGATAGAGATATCATTAATTATCTCTGATGTGGATGCTTGCATGAGTCTGTGTCCTCATATGTCAACTTTCCCAAGTTGATCTACCTCTTCTTGCTCTTGTCTGGTTTTTTCTCACCCCAAATCTTGAGAGGATAAATGAGGGTGTTTGGTCGCACACTAAGTGTCTCCAAGGTACTCCACAACCCCAGATCTCTTGCACAGCTTAGTCATCAAAGAAGAAAATAAAATGAGTGTACCAGTGTGGATCTTGAAATGCAATATATTTGAGATCATAAGCTGACTAAAATTCAAAGAAATGTTGCCTAGTATATAAGCAACCATCTGGGCTCTTATAGCTAGAACTGCAGTCATGTGTGTGCATGGAGAAACCCAACTACAAATGATGTTTAGCCAAATTCGAGCCTCAATTGTCAAATCATTCATCGATATACCCTTCTTGGTGGCCATCCAATGAACCTCCTTCCCTAGACACAACTTCTCTGCCATCCAACTCCCCGATTCACACCCTTTGCCTCAAATTGGTCTATATCTACATTTAGGAACCCATATAGGTCATTTATCTTTTCAACTCCAAAGTGTACTTCCTTCTCTTGGATCCTGATGACTGGGTCTAGGAGAGATACCACACTAAGTTTAGCATTGAATTCCCTCATCCATTGCTCATTCACCTGATAAGGATCTAAGGCAAAACACCTCCATCCAATGGCTATGAGTTATTCATGGAATTCTAGAAGCTTTTCCATCACCTTATAAAGACATAGGCCCCTCTTCGATAGCAGTTTTATCTTGGGGAGATCACTGTAGTAGAAGTTAGGTATTCAGAGGCCATGAAATGGACTTGGTCATAATCTCCCATGATGTAAACCTGGAAAACCTGACAATAACACAACAACACTCATCATTAATATTTTCATGCAAAAACTATGTTATGTTGTCTAATTAAGAACATGGGATGGTTTGTTGGTGGGTTTTGGGCATCAATTGAGAGTGCAAGATTTTTGGTCACTGCTGAAAATCACCCTCAGATATGGTGATCCTGGGTCACTAAGTTGTGATTGCAGTGCCGCAATCACCATCCAATAACCGCAATCATGGTATCTGAGGAAAAACCTGGTCAAACTTTGCAAAATTCAAATCACAAAATATCATTTCCAAATTGTGTTTCAAATAAAGAAATAATCTTATGCATATGAAATCTAGCCTCTTAGTGTTTGGTTATGCCCTTAGAACATGGAAAAACTTAGCGTTGCATTCGTTTGGGAATTTAATCAAGCACTTGGTGTGCATACACTATTTTTTTTAAATTTAAATAAAATTTGGGTACTCAAAACTTCCCCATCAGTGTACACACCAACTACAACAGCTAACCACACCAATACACATATTTAAACAAGGATTTAGCAATTTAAATACCTTTTTAGGCCATTCCTAAAGCATGTATTTTATGACCTTCAATTACACATAAAAGAGGGATTTCAAACTACATACCAAATTGAGGATGCAAATGGGATGGAATCCAAAACATAGATGCTCAAAACATGATCCAGAGCGATTGCAATTTAAGAGAAAATTGAGAAGTGAGTGTGGGTAAATGGGTTAGTTGGCTGGAATTTTAACCGGCTCATACTGCAATTACAGTCCATGTTCTACCATCGCAGTCAGGCGGCTACCATGATTGCGGTAGCACGATTTCCATGATCGTAGCAAATAAGGACACTTTTGGTCCTCTATATTCCCCTGCTCAGTCTACTCTACAAAAATTTCATTCTTTCCCCTATTCAACTTCATTCAAGATACCTCAAAGCACCCCAAATGCATTGATTAATCAACAAGAAAATTAAAATATATTCTACTAAATCAAAAACAAATAATACGAGCCACTTTTATGGCATTTTTGGATTGCCTCCCATATAGAACCTTATTTATCATCATGGCACAATGTTTTTCACCTTTTCGATTTTAATCCTCAAGGGACCAATCATTCACCACTGTGTCTACTAAACCAATAACAGACATCACTTATAGTTCCTTGGGTTGTTTCTTTGTCTTGCATACTTGAAAGGATATTTCATCATCTTGGATCCAAAATCTCATTTCTCCTAGATCCATATCGACAAAAGCCCTTCCAGATGTAAGGAGGGTTTGACCAAAAAAAGTAGGTATCTCTTGGTCAATTTCACAATCAAGCACAATGACATCTCCCAAAAGAATAAAGCGGTCCACCTTCACCAATATATCAAACAAAACTCCCACTGATATCTTGATGGACCATTTTTTCCATCAAAATCCTCATTGTCATTGGTGTAGGAGTGCCTAAGCCAAGTTTTTAATAGATTGCATAGGGAATGATATTGATGCTTGTGCTAAGGTCACACAAAGCTTTTTTAAACTTATGTGTCCATATGGTGCAAGGTATTGTAAAGCCCCAGGATCCTCTTTCTTTTATGCTATAGCACTAGTTATGATAGCACTACACCTATGGGTAATTTCTATGGCTTCACCATCAACAAAACATTTCTTTGACATCAACTTTTTCATAAGCTTAGAGTATCCCAGGATATGTTGAATTACATCTATCAATGGGATATTAATTGACAGATTTCTAATCTAAGTAAGGAACGTCTTGAATTTAGCATTGTCCTCCTTCTTTTTAAGCCTTTGAGGGAATAGAGAAGGAACTTTCATGGTAAGAATAGAATCACTTTGTGGTTCATCATTATCAACTACCTTCGGGTTACCCTCCTCATCAACCACTTTATCACTTAGCATCAGTTCTTTTTTATCCTCTCTTTGAGACTTCAAAGCTTCCTTATTTGAATCAGCCAAAAGCATCTTCTTCATATTGGTTTGTTCAATATTTGGATATTTTTCAACTTTCACCACAAGATCACCGAGGGTATTTCAACTCCTAGTTACAATATCCAACACATGAGAATCATTTTTTAGATTCACAACAGTATCACTAGGAATGCCCTTTTTTTTCTAGCATTAAGTTGAGTGGAGATTTGACCGATTTGAGTCTCTAATTCCTTGATTGAGGTAGAATGTCATACAACCTTTTTGGTTGATTTTTGAGAAGTCGCCTTTCAATTCTTGGAAGATCATATCCCTTTCCTCCGCTCGCATCAAGATCCTTGCAACACATCCTTAGTCTTGAATTTTTTAGGATCAATAGAATTGGGCTCTTTACCCTTTACTCGGTGATGGGGAGGCACATATCAATCATATTTCCTTTCTTTGTTTCTCTAATCATAATATTTATCCCTATCATGCCAATCCTTCTCTCTTTCACAATCTATCCAAACTTGGTTTCCACTTTGTCATTGATAGGTTGAGCGGTAACCCAAAGGATAGTTAGCCAAATATTGAATTTCTTCATCAAGCCTTTTGGCTTCTTCTTCATCACAGTCCTTGGATGCCACATCATTTACTATTTTTATTGGTCACCCATCATATGTTTTGTTAGCAACTTTAATTGCATTATCATTTTTTCCATGTTCTCCTCTCTTCTTTCATCTATCTTCCTTTGCTCTTTATCAATATAGAAGGTGGTAGGGGACCCTTTCTCTACCTCAGTTTCTCGGGTATGCCATCCCCAATTTTGCTTTATGACTTTCTCAAGCATGTTTGTAGCCATATTTTAAGACATCTTCATGACCCATCGATAGCATTATATACAACAATTTTGTTTAGTTGATCCAAACTCTGGTAGAAGATTTAGAGAAGCATCTTCTCCAGGACCTTATGGTTGGTACATTGCATGAGCTTCTCATTAATTCTCTCCCATACCTTATATAGAGGTTCTCCATTCAATTGAAAAAGATTTGTGATTTCATCATATAATTACAACAATTTATATGGTGGAAAGTATTGATCTAAGAACGCAAAGATAAGTTCATCCCACGATGTGATTGATCCAACCGGAAAAGATCGAAGCCATAATACCTCCTTACCCATTATAGAAAATAAGAAGAGACGCAACCATATGGACTCTTGTGATATGTGAGTAATATCGAATGGGGAACAAACATCCACAAATTTCTTCAAATGCAAGTTTAGGTCCTCATGAGCTTGAAGCCCAAAAATACCCTTCATTTAAAGCATATGCAACATAACACTCATTATGTAAAATACCCCATTCCCTTACAGATAGCTATCACATGTCTAACATTACGGAGTTGCTCATCATCATCAAGGGGACCATAAAATAGCCCGACATTTCTTGCATGGTTACTCATAGTGTCATGGACACTATTGAAATCACCTAAAAATAAATGAAAAAACAATGTAAATCAAAACCACAAGCGGTATACCCAAAGAAACAATCAAACCAATATAAGTAATAAATAAGTATCACTCTCTGGTAATAACGGCATTTTGATCATGCTCACCTCATGAATTAAAATAAGGGGATTTTTTTTGGAACGTTCTTTTGTCAAAATCAAATCAAACTACTAACTCAAAGCGATAATTGTAGTTAAGATTTCAATATGAGACAAGTCTTCGGATTATGTCTTCCTAGGGAAAAGTAATGCATGGGCTCATGATAATTGAGTGCAAATTCTAGTCATCAACTACATGGGTAGGCTAGGTTAGAAGTTCTTGAGGTTAATCTTTCAATAAAACTTCAAGATTATAACCCATAGTTCCTTTCAAATACCTCATGGATGTGGCAAGAAAAATCACCTAATTCCACATTTGGGCGTCCATATTTCTAGTAAAATACCCATAATCTAGCTAATTCTCAACTCACCCTAATGAAACACCCTGTGTTTGGGATCCTTAGAAAATGTCTTGTATTTTTTATTTCTGGTAAAGGTATGACTAGGGGTACAATTTGTATGGTAAGATATGGTATGTAACATTAGGTGTATACTAACAATTGATGGTTTGTAGATTGGATTGGTTTCTGGAATGTGTACAACTTGAGGTTATATGAGTCATTTGGTCAGATAAGGGTCATATGGTTGGGTTTTGCTTCACTTAATATGAGACTTAGTAAAGTAACTTGGATCTGAGTATTAGTGACTAATCATGGGTCATGAGATATGGTAGGAGTCATGTTGTCCAACTCATATGTTGGACAGTGTCAACTCCTCTTGGTTCAGTTCTGGGTATAAGTTAAGGGTACTAGTCATATCCTTGGATAGTTTGGCTTGCATGGTCATATGTCGACCACTATGGGGGGTCTAAGGGAGGTCTAGGGTACGAGTGGTGGGTACCACTCGTATTGAAGGGTAGGACTAGTATGGTTGAGTTTACCCACCGGCGGGGATTTTATGTAGTTATGTTGGGGGTAACTTAGACATTTTTCCTCTTAACTCATTATGACCCCACGACTTATATAACACTTGGGAGGTTATTTGCCCTATTATTCTAATCTAAAACACTTAGAAACACTCTCTAATTCTCTTTATGGCTCTTAGGTAAGGAAGGCTAGGGTTTTATCTAGAGGAGTAATCTAGGGCTTAATTGAGTGATTTTTCTCTATTATATTTATCATATAAGGCAAGATACTTCTCACTCATTTTTAATTCCAACTAAAGGCATGATTTATACAATGTTTCCATGGCATGATTATTGTATAGTTTTGGGGTTTTCAAATATATGTTGGGGTTTTTGGTATTAAATGCTTGGTTATGGATTTCCTACGTTTTATTTAAGTTTTTACATAAATCAATGGTGGTTTGGATAATTGGTTGCATAGGAATTGTTAATTGATAATTGGAGTTGGCTTTAGAAACACTATTAGGTTTTTATTAGAACTATTGCATGGTATGGTTTGGTAATGGAACCCTAAATAGTATAAATGGTATAAATGGGTTGGAATGGATGAATAGCAAGGGTTGGTGGTTATGGTTATGGCTAATAAACTTTCTTTTGAGGGTACATGGGATTCGCCCAAGCAAACATAATAATGGAACACTTGCGAGGTACACGGGACTTCCCCAAGTTAACTTAACAATGTAATCTATGGGTACATGAGAATCTATTTTACATAAAAAGGTTGTCTAAGGACATTACTTGCCAGATATAGTTGGTATAATGATACCATTTCTTATAGCCTTGGTTAATATTAATGGAATAATGGTTTGGTTGGTTTAAAATGATTTTAATTGGGCAATAATGACAGGGTGTGATAGATAACCGTGAAGGTGCAAGTCAAATAGAAGGACACTGAAACCTCATATTTGCCGACATGAGGGGCTAGTCATAGTGCTGATATATGATACTAGGAGGTACATGTAAATCCTCTAAGTACAATGTACATATGTATTATGAAGAGCAAAGGGTACATGGGAATCTCCTAATCTTATGGTATCTCTAATTTATGTAGCTACATACATCGGGGCCCATTCAGGGGGTTATAGTTGACCCATATGGCCCTTGGGTGGTTCTAGGATTGTTAAGCTTCACATACCCAAGTTAATGGTTTTAAATGCATGATAAATCTGGTTCCCTTTCCTAGCATAGTTATATGTGTATATATGTATAGTTGTATACATATGGTTGGTTTACTTGGTTTCTCTAGATGGCGTTATTGTATCCTTATCCTAAGTACTTGCTAGTGTTCACCCACTAACCCATCCTTGGGCGGCTGTATCGCTACGCAATATAGGAACCAGCCATTTTAATCCATCTGCTCAATGATTAGATTTGGGATCGGCTATTAGATTAATGTGGTGAGCTTTCATATTTTGGAAGGCTCATTTTTATGTTCATGGGTGCTTTTAGATACTTTCGATATTTTATGGATATTGGTTTTGGCTATGGTTGGGGGCATATCCCAACTGGCTATTGGTTTTTTTTGTTAGAGGTTTTTATGGAACTACTATGGGTTGGTATGAGTGGGATCATTTATGGTGTCATCCTTAGAATAGGAATTGGCATTGGGGTTGATATCGATTAACTGTATTGTTATTTGTTCCATCATTTTATATTATGTTATGGAACTTGGTTTGTTTACTGTTATGGTTGTGGTTCATGGTTTGGTTTGGTATTGGTTATCGATTGTGTATCAAAAGGGTAGACTCATTTAGGTGGTAACGGTCATAGACCTATTCCATAGTCTTGGATTACTTAATAACATTATCTTGTTATACGTTTGAATTTATCCGACTCAAGATATGCATAGGTTAGTTGGGTTAGGTTATGGTGGTGGTCTCCAGTCCGGGTTGGACTTGGGATGCCCATTATGACAAAGCCCTTGATCGGGTCGTGTCAAATTAGTATCAAATCTTTAGGTTCATGGTCAATTGGGAGTCCACTAAGCTATGTAGAGTAGAGTCTCTTTTAGAGGGGTGTACCGCACCACACTAATAAGGGAGAGGCTATAAGGCATTTAGAAATATTTAACTTTCTTGGAATTTTATTTTCAAGCTTGGAGTCTAAGTCTTAAAATCTTCTCTAATATTTGTTTGTTTGCTTTGTAGATCATGCCTCGATGATCTGACATTCAAGGTAACTCTTCTGTCCCAACTAGGGACAACTTTTGTGGGACTCGCACTACTCAGGGGATCCATACTCAGTTTAGGGGTCTAGTCCTTGATATTTTTAGAGTTTCACCGGTTGCTACTAGTCCTCGTTACGATGACGTAACTAATGTAGAATTTCTCCAATCGATTCATGTTATTTCTTAGTTAGTTGCTGCTCAGGCTGAGCGGGATGCATCTAGTGTTTCATCTACTGAGGCCATAAGGGTTGGCCAGTTTATTAAGATAAATCCTCCTACTTTTTGTTGTTTGAAGGTGGAGCAAGATCCTTGAGGTTTCATGGATAAAAAGGAGAAAATTATTAGGTGATGCAGGCTACAAATGTGGAAGGGGGTGAATTTTATGGATTATCTACTTAAGAATGTGGCTTACCAATGGTACATGGAGTGGGATAGGATGAGAGCTAATGTTGAGGAGTCGACTTTGTGGGAAACATTCTCTAATGCTTTTCTAGACCACTTTTTTCCTTAGAAGTTGAGGGAAGCTAAAGTGGTGGAGTTTGTCAACCTGAGAAAAGGGAAAATATCTCTCTACGAATATGCCTTGAAGTTTCATTAGTTGTCATGGTATGCTCCGGATATGGTGTCTAATATTCCAGAAAAAATGAGAAAATTCACTTCTGGACTGTCTCAAGAGTTTATCCTTGAAAGCAAGACTGCGTTGCTAATCAAGGATATGGATATTTCTAGGTTGATTGTTCATATGAAATAGGTGGACAAATAAAAGATAAAAAAGGTTTAATTTGGGGAAAGGTAGGGTAAGAAGTTCAGGTTATCTGAACAAGGTAGTGCTCAACAGCAAGGTAGTCGGGATGTTGGTAAGTGGCAAAAGAAGAAGTGGGCGAGTTTTGGTTCCTTCTCTACAGCCAGTGCTCCTTACCCAAAGCCCTCAAGTGATTGGAGTTAGTAGAGTGCCGATAATTTTCATGCACAGGGTTCCTAATATCAAGCAAGTGGGTCTCAGTTGGCCTTATCATGCCCTCTTTATCATTTTTGTGGTAGGTTGCATAGGGTATTTTTTGATGAATAGAGAGACATGTGTTTCAAATATGGCCAGCCAGTCCATATGCTTAGAAATTGTTCAGTTGGTAGGGGTACTTCAGGAGTAAGTAAGGCTTTGGTTTCTTCATCTTCTGCTCTTGCTCCTAGAAATGTTGTTTCTGCTTCTGGTACTAGCACAGGTTGAAATAGGTTATATGCTCTTGCAACTTGGCATGAATCTAAGGCATCGCCTGATGTTACAACTGGTACGTTACAACTCTTTTCTCATGATATGTATTGTTTACATAATTCAGAGTCCACTTTTCTTATGTGATCCCACTTGTGGCTATGTATTTTGGTCTTAATCCTGAGGTTATTTTGGATCCTTTTACTATTTCTACCCCTGTAGGTGACTCTATGGTTACTAAAAGGATCTATAAGGGATCTGTGGTCTCTGTTGGTAGTAGGTAAACTTAGATGGATTTATTTGAACTTGATATGGTAGATTTTGATGTTATTCTGGGGATATATTGGTTACACTCTTCTTATGCATCCCTAGATTGTCGGACCCTTAAGATTGCCTTTAGGTTTTCTGGTGAACCAATTATTGAGTGGGAGAGTGGTTCCCTAGCTCCTAGGGAGAGGTTTATTTCCTCTCTTAGAACTAAAAAATTAATCTCCAAAGGGTGTATCTATCATTTGGTCCGATTTAAAGATTCTAGCTCGAAAGGTCCTTCTTTTCATTCCGTTCCAACGGTGAATAAGTTCCCTATGGTCTTTTCGGATGATCTTCCTCGTGTTTCTCTGAATAGTGAGATTGAGTTTGGTATTAATTTGGTTTCGGACACTCCTCTAATATTTATTCCTCCTTGTAGGATGGCTCCGGCTGAGTTGAGTTAACTCAAGTAGCAACTTAAAGATCTTTTGAATAAGTGTGTCCCCTTGGGGTGGATCAATTTTATTCATCCATAAGAAGGATGGTTTCCTTCGGATGTGCATTGATTATAGGCAGTTGAATAAGGTAATGGTTAAGAACAAGTATACACTTCTGAGCTATGGCATTCAGTTTGACTAATGCCCCGACGATATTTATGGATTTAATGAACATAGTTTTTAGTTAGTTTTTGGATTTTTTTGTCATTGTGTTCATTGATGATATCGTGGAGTATTCTAAGAGTGAGGTGGATCATGCTAATCACCTCTGTGTTGTGTTATAGACCTTAAAGGAGCAACAATTATATGCTAAGTTCTCCAAGTGTGAAGTCTGGCTGAGTGTTGTGACATTTTTTGCTCATATTATTTCTAATGAGCGGATCATGGTGGATCTACAAAAGGTGGTTGTGGTAAAAGGTAGCCTAGACCAACGACTCCAATCGATATTCAGAGCTTCTTGGGTTTGGTTGGGTACTATAGGTAGTTCATGAAAGGTTTCTCAACAATAGGTGCCCCATTGACTAAGTTAACTCAAAAGAAGGAAAAGTTTTCTTGGTCGAATATTTGTGAGGGGAATTTTGAGAAGATGAAGTATAAGCTAACTTCGGCTCTAGTTTTGACATATCCTGAAGGTAATGAGGGGTTTGTTTTTTATTGTGATGCATCCCGGGTGGGACTTAATTGTATTTTGATACAGCATGGAAAGGTGATTGCCTATGCCTCTAGGCAGTTGAAGGTGTATGAAAGGAATTATCTTACTCATGATTTGGAGATTTTAGCGATGGTTTTTTCTTTGAAAATCTAGTGGCATTATTTATATGGAGTGGACGTGGACATCTTTTCTGATCATAAGAGTCTACAATATATATTCACTCAAAAGGAGCTAAATCTCAAGTAGAGAAGATAGTTGGAGCTTCTCAAGGACTATGATATGAGTCGTTACTACCACCCAGGTAAAGCTAACATAGTTGTTGATACTTTTATCTGGTTGTCCATGGGGAGTTTAGCTAATATGGATAAAGAGAAGTGGGAATTTGAAAAGGATATTTACCAATCTTAGAGTTAGTTTCTTGGACTCCAACGATGGTGGTGTGATGGTACAGGAAGTGGTTCAATTGTGTCTTGGTGTAGAGATCACGGATAAGCAACTGCTAGATCCTATCTTAATAAAAATCAAAAGTGATGAAGGTGGGCAAAAGGGTGATGGTTTTTGAGATCAATAGAGATGGTACCTTGAGGTACCAAGGGCGGTTATGTATTCCTAATGTTGATGGTGTATGACAAAAGGTCATGGCTGAGGGGCATGAATCGCACTATGTTGTTCATCTTGGTTTGATAAAAATGTATCATGATCTCAAGGAGATGTATTAGTAGAATGGTATAAAAAGGATGTGACTGATTTTGTGGCTGAATGCATAGTTTGTCAATGAGTGAAATTTAAGCACATAAAGTCTGGTGGGTTTTATCAGGAAATAGAGTTGCTGGAATGGAAATGGGAGGTAATCAATATAGATTTCATTACTGGTTTTCCTCAGACTCGGAATTAATTTGATTTAATTTGGATCATCATAGATAGGATGACTAAGTCCGCATATTTCTTGTTGGTGCAAACTAAGTTTTGGTTGAGGATAAGTTTTGGTTGAGGACTATGCGAGGTTGTATCTCCATATAATTGTAAAGCTACATAGGGTACATATTTCGATTATCTCTGATCGTGGTATGAAATATTTTATCCCACTTGTGGCAGTCTTTCTAAAAGGAGTTGGTTGCTAAGGTTAGTCTGAGTACTGCTTTTCATCCACGGACAAATGAATAAGCAGATAAGACTATTCAGACATTGAAGGATATGCTTCAGGAATGTGTGATTGATTATTATGGTAGCTAGGTTACGCATCTACCTTTGGTAGAGTTTGCTTACAATAATAGATACCATTCTATTACTGGAATAGCCCCTTTAAGACATTGTATAGTAGGAGGTATAGATCTCCTATTAGGTGGTTTGAGCTTGGTAAGGTTGATATGTTCGGCCTAAATTTAGTTTATCAAGCTATGGAAAAGATAAAGGTGATTCGGGATAGGCTTAAGGCTACCAAAAGTCACCAAAATTCCTATGCGGATGTAAGGCATAAAGACTTAGAGTTCATGGTTGGGGATAAGGTGTTCCTAAAGGTATCTCCTATGAAAGGAGTGATGCGATTCAAAAAAAGGGAAGATCAGTCCCCAGTTTATTGGTCCTTATGCGATTTTTTAGCGGGTTGGTAATGTGGCATATGAATTGGTATTTCTTTCTAGTTTGAGCTTCATTCATCTGGTATTTTATGTCTCTATTTTAAAGAAGTGTCTTGGTGATCCTTCTTCAGTGGTTCATTTGGAAGGGTTGGATATCTCAGATTCTTAGTCTTATGAAGAGATCCTAGTTGAGATCATAGATCGGAAGGTTTGTCGGTTATGGACCAAGAATGTGGCCTCAATTAAGCTTCTATGGTGGAACCAAAAGGTGGAAGAGGCTACGTGGGTAGCAGAGCAGACATGAAGTCCAAATATTCGTATTTGTTTCCTGCTTCAAATATTCGTGCTGAAGGTATGTGTTCTTGATCACATCCTTATTTTCTAACTTAGTTAAGAGTTATAATAGATCATTACATCTTTATTGTCTAACTTAGTTAAAGGTTGGGTTTATATTTGATAATGAAAATGACTCTGCTTAATTCCCTTACATCTTTGTTAAAGGCAAGTGTAGAGGCATCTTAAGATGTAAATCATGCTTGTACCTACCTTATTGTCATTTAAGGATGAATGATCCTAGTGGGGAAGACTAAAACACCCTGGGTTTGGGACTCTTAGAAAATTTCTTATATTTCTTATTTCTGGTCAAGGTATGACTAGAGGGTATAGGTCAATACTAGGGTACGGTTGGTAAGGTTGGTTCGTACAGTAACTAGTGAAGGTTGGTGGGTTAGATTGGTTTATAGAATGGGTATGACTTGAGTTGGTACGAGTCGTATAGTCGGATATGGGTCATATGATTGGGTTTTCCTTCACTTAATTTGGGACTTAGTAATGTAACTTTAATCTGAGTACAAGTGGCTTACCATAGGTCGTAAGATAGGGTATGAGTCATGTTGTCCAACTCATATGTTGGACAGTGTCAATCCTCTTGGTTCTGCTATGGGTACGAGTTAAGGGTACTAGTCATATCCTTGAATACGATTTTGCTTGCATGGTCGTATGTCAGCTAGTGTTGGGGTCTAAAGGAGGTCTAGGGTGCAAATTGTGGGTACCACTCATATTGGAAGGTGCGATCGGTATGGTTGAGTCGTACCCATATGTGGGGATTTTATGCAGTTAAGTTAGGGGTAATCTAGACATTTCCCCTCCAAACCAATAATGACCCCATGACTTATATCATACGTGAGATGTTATTTGCCCTGTTATTCTAATCTAAAACACTCAAAACACTTTTTAATTCTCTCTAAGGCTTTTGGGTAAGATAAGGCTAGGGTTTCATCTAGACAAGCAATTTGGGGCTTGATTGGGTGATTTCTCTTCATCATTTGCATCATCTAAAGCAAGATACTTCTTCCTCATTATTTATTCCAACTAGAGGCATGATTTATACAATATTTGTATGGCATGATTATCGTATGGTTTTGGGGTATTCAAATATGTGTTGGGGTTTTCGGTATTAAATAATTAGTTATAGTTTTCCCAAGTTTAATTTATGTTTTTACATGCTTTAATGGTGGTTGGGATAATTGGTTGCATGGTAATGGTTAATTGGTAATTGGAATTGGCTATGGAAACACTATGCCCCTAAAATATTTGATAAAACCCCTATGATAATGCTTTTACTATGCTATTGGGTTTTTAATGGAACTATTGCATGGTTGGTTTAGTAATGGAACCCTAAATAGTTTAAATGGGTTCGAATGGATAAATGGTAAGGGTTGGCTGTTATGGTTATGGTTAATTAAACTTCCTTATAGGGTACATAGGATGCCCCCAAGCAAACATAATAATGGAACACTTGTGGGGTACATGAGACTCCCTCAAGTTAACTTGATAATGTAATCTATGGGTACATAGGAATCCATTTTACATAAAAAGGTTGGCTAAGGACATTGCTTACAAGCTATAGTTGGTATGACGATACCACTTCTTATAGCCTTGGTTAATATTAATGGAATAATGGTTTGGTTGGTTTGAACTAATTTTAATTGGGCAATCATGGCGGGGTATGATAGCTAATCATGAGGGTACGAGTCCAATGGGCGAACACTGAAAACTTATGTTTGCTGACATGAGAGGTTGCTCATAGAGACCATATATGATACTAGGAGGTACATGGGAATCCTCTAAGTACACTATACATATGTATCATGGAGAGCAAAAGGTACTTGGGAATTTCCTACTCTTATGGTATTTTTGGTTGGTGCGGATACATGTATCGGGGCCTGATCAAAAGGTTACACTGAACCCATATAAACCGTGGATAGTTCTAGGACGGTTAAGCTTTATATACCTAGGTTAATGGTTTTAAATGGATGCTAAACTAGGTTTCCTTTCCCGGCATAGTTATATATATGTGTATGGTTGTGTGCATATTGTTGGTTTACTTGGTTTTACTAGATGGCATTATTTTATTCCTATCCTAAGTACTTGCTAGTGTTCACCCGTTAAACCATCCTCGGGTGGATGTTTTCCCATGTGATATAGGAACCGACCATTCTACTACTCCTGCTTAGTGATCGGATTTGGGATTGGCTATTGGATTGAAATAATAAGCTTCCATATTCCAGAAGGCTCGATTTCATGTTCATGGGTGTTTTTACATACTTTTGATATTTTATAGATATTGGTTTTGGCTATGGTTAGGGGCATGTCCCAATCGGATATTGGTTTTTTTTGTTAGAGGGTTTTATGGAACTACTATGGGTTGGTATGGACGGGATCGGTAGTGGTGCCAGCTTTAGTATTGGGATTATCATTGGGGAAGATATCGATTGACTGTATTGTTGGTTGTTCCATCCTTTTATATGTTATGTAAGTTTGTTTGGTTATTGTTATGGTTTTGGTTCATGGTTTGGTTTGGTATTGGTTTTTGGTTGGGTATCGGATGGGTGGACTCATTTGGGTGGTTAAGGTCATAGACGTATCCCAGAGTCTTGGATTACTCAATAACTCTATCTTGTTATACTTTTGGAATTCATCCAACACAGGATATATGTAGGTTGGTTGGGTTGGGTTACGGGGTGGTCTCTAGTTCAGGTTGGACTTGGAATGCCCATTACAACAAGGCCTCGGGTCGTTTCGTATCACCTTATTTCAAAGATGATGAAAAAAGCATAAGCTAAATCTAACTATTGTTCACTAATACTTTGTCACCCGTATCCCTCTTTCAAGGATGAATAGGATACAAAGGTATGCGCCCATCTCTCTTTCAAGGATGATGTGAGAGTTTGAGAATTTGTGTTTTACCCACAAATCCATTTTGGGAATTTAGAGTTTTCACCAATAAATCCCAACTAAATCAAGCAAACATTAGTAAAACGCACAATCAACCAAGAATCTACACTAATAAATCACTACCCACACATATTTGCACCCTATTTCAAGATAACCCTAAGATAAATTATTTAGCTACTCATGAATTTAGGGATAAGAAATATAACAAAATGGTCATTCAATTCATCCATGGAAATTGAAAGTAAGAAGATTCTTCAATTTCACTAAACTCAAATTGGAAAATCAAATACAATAGTTTCCCAAATTAGTAGGGTTTTCAAAGTATTCCAATTCCATTCTCAAAGTGATGAATGCCAAATAAAAAAGGGTTTATGACTTATAAAGGATTTGGGGTCAATTATATCAAATTACACAATTGCCTCTAGGCATAAACCCGCGATGTTGTGATCGCGATAATTTGTCCACGATCGCACCCATTGTGACTGCCATAAGTTTATCCTGATCACTGGAAGTTTACTAAACTTATCTAGCCGTGATTGCGTCCCTCAGACTACGATTGCGGTAACTAAGACTTGTTCCTGCTCAGGGTCTTCCAGCTTTTGCACTTTTCTTCTCCTTTTGATCCCTTTTAAGCTCAATTCCACTTCTTTCAATCTCATCGCCTGTATATCTACAAAATGTGAAAATTAGTGGATTCAACTAATAAAGTTGTCTCATTCGCATCTTTAAATCATAGTAGAGTGAACGAATTTGGATGTAAATGAGTGGTAAATTTACCACTCATCAAGTAGTACGTGAAAGGATTCAGGGATGAAAGATCACTCATCAATTAGGATGAAACATTTAATAGAAATCCTTAAACGTACAACTACGGTGCCACCATAGGCTTTAAAGGGTCACCAATCAAACCATGCTTGATACTGACAGTTAGTGTTCATACCCCTAGCAAGGTATAGAATAACCTTTCAGCTAGGGTCATAAGTTGGACCATTGTTATCTTAGATTACTGTACGTCAATTATTAGTAGCTCCCGCAGTCCGAAACCCACAGATCATATTTAGATACTTGCATAACCTTGTATTCAATTATTTAGCTTATCACACAGCACATATTTATTACTTGCTCCTGTATCAGCTTACCATGTTTCATGGATCATGTTTAGCATATATCAGTTATTCCCTATATCACATACTAAATACACTATAAGTATTGATCTCATATTTTTTTTGTGTTATATTGTCTCAGAATATAGGTTTCGGTATTCAATATCTAAATCTACATAGAACGGTCAGCTACTACATTAGTAGCAATACTTTTGTGAGTCCTCATTATTCGAGGACTATTATTATTATTTTATTGTAGTTTATTTCAATTTCAGATAGTTAGAATTAGCTGGGGGCTTATCCTGGAAACTCTTCTTAGTAGAGGCTTTCAGGCAGATAGTAGATTTTCAATTTTATATGATGTTCAGTTTTTTTATTTCTATTTTAACATTGACATTTGATTTTGATTTTCATATATTAATCAGACTTTAGTTTTTGCAATGTGTTATTCTTAGTGTCATATCAAGCCATGCGGCAGTTTGGGGTCACTTATGACTCTAAGTACTGCGTTACGACTAGGGGTAGTCTTAGGTTGTGAAACTTAATTAGTGAATGACATCTATTTGATTGATATATTTGGGATCTTGTGTGGTTTGGTTACTTTGTATATATTTGGATAAAGTATGATGAAAAGGATTAGTTTAATGCTAAAAATTAAGTTTGGTAGTTATGGATATAGGTATTACTTGAAAGACTGTGAATATGTGAAATGTGCTTGTTGAAATGCTATGAAACTTTATGGCTGGTAAAAGGTCATAACTTGATTATGTGTAAATGGTTAAAGGAATTTAATTGCTATGTGGTTTGAATTGAAGTTGGTTTATAAATGCTTGGCATGGTTTTGTCATTCATAAAAATGATTTAAGGGAAACATGGTTTATGACTATGGAAAACTCTTATTATAGGACTGGCAGAATACTTATTAAGGACCATGGGATAAAGGGCTATTGTTGCCTGAAAGAGAGAATTGTTATAAGTTAAAGTTCGGGTGTGGACGTTGCTGTCTGTTTGAGGAGGCATACATATTTAAACATCAGACTTGACTTGATTTTGTGATTTGTATTATTTTTAGTTGGATCCATGAGTGATATAGGCAACTGTATTATTGAAAGGTATAATTTCTATTTATGCCTTCTTAAGGAATAATTGAGTCATGCTGGAACTTACTGTTGTTAATCGTATTCTTGACTTAACATGTTGCTTTTCACAATTTATATTTTCCTAGTTATTGGTTGCTTTCATTAGTCGGGGTTTTTCCTTGACGAATATCTGTATTGAATTATACTGGTTTGATTTTTGACTTATTATTGGATGTATTTATGCATAGACATCTCTCATTGTTGCACAAAAATATTTGATTAGCATTTCACCTTGAGGAATTAAAGCAAGCTACAGCTGGTAAATTGACTAGTTGTAAGCTAGTTGTGAGGCTTAACAAGTACAACTTGTCTATAAATGACAACTAAAAAGTTAGCTGTTATGGGCAATTGATTTTTTAGGGTGAAAAAGATAATGTAAGTTTTGGTGGACAGTCACAACCTGATTTACGAGTAATGATGGCACCTACCAAACCCTGTCAGTAGGTAAGCCAAACCGTAGTTCGCAGTTAATTGCAATGGAATAACTTGGAGGAAATGCCCAAAAAGAGGTAAAAATAGACAATTGCGACTTATAAATAAGAAAAACAATAGAAATAGACGAGATAACCAACAAAACAGATAACCATCCCACGACCTGGTAGAATCAATAGAAGACTACTATAAGTACAACTCAAGTTCTAAAATAGACAATACAATTTGTCTCGAAGCGAATGACTAGACATAAATAAGATTGAAGGAAATGGGCAACTTGGACTCCAAGAGCTCACCCTATATTTAGAACCCAACATAGCACGATCGATGAATCATCAACGGCAACTAGTACACAGATCTACCCCAAAATGGTACAGAAGTGTAGTATGAGTACCAAAACCACAACTAATAAAAGTAAACCCTAGCCACCAAAACCCTAGCCATTTTTTATTAGATCGTCGATGCCGGCATGACCGATGCGGCAAAGGGTCAGCCATCTATGACCGACTATATAACAACAACAACAACAACAGGCCCAACCATCTATGACTGACTATCAATTTTCAATTACCTCCCCCTTGATATTTCCAGAACTATATCATCCAAATTCACCTTCTAAAACTATTTTGCCTTTGAATACTAGTAATTTGCCTGCTGATGAGAATAAAAGTTGTGATCAAGCTGAAATTCCTAATGGCAAGCAACTCAATTTTTTTGATTTGTTAAGGCCCAAATCGAAATCTCACCTGATCAATAATAATGTTTCAACAACTATAGAATCTATTAACTACAAAGACGGAATTCCTTGGATTTCATGGAGAGGTGATTAAGTGCGAAAGATGAACATACAACAACAACAACAACAACAACAGGCCCAGTGTATTCCCACAAAATGAGGTCTGGGGAGGGTAACATGTACGCAGTCCATACCACTACCTCCGAAGAAGTAGAGAGGTTGTTTCCGATAGACCCCCGGCTCGTGCGAAAGATGAACATAATTGAAAATATTCAACTTGCAGTTATTGTGAAATTCTCTTATGGTTGGCCAGATTTAGAGGACCTGCATATTCAAATTCCAAAACATGAAAACAATGTAAGATTAAAGGGGAATGCAAAATAGGTCTTCTGAGACAGATATATTTTAATGAGATTTTCGAGAATGAATGATTTTGTAAGCATGATGTTAAAAACTGTTTATCATACCATTGCTTAAGATGGTCTTGCTTATCAGATGCATCCACTGATTTATGATGCTACTTTTAAACCAAATGAAGAAACCACACAAGCTATGTCATGGATATCTTTTCCGGACTTGTTACCTACTTTCTTTGTAAAGGAATCCTTATTTTCATTGGCATATGCAATGGGGAAGCCAATTCAATTGTATCAAGCTACTATTAATAAGACTAAACCTAGCTATGCAACGGTCAAAGTTCAAGAGGACTTAGCACCTAAATTACCTGACTATGTGGAGTCATGAGGTAATCAATGTTAAAACAAACAAGGCTAAGGTTCAAAAAATCTATATTCAGTATGATGCGTTACCAAAGTACTGTTACATGCAAATTGCAAGGACATGATGAAAGTGATTGTAAAACCTTGCACCAAGAATTGAAACCCAAGAAAGAGGAGAATGAACAAGAAGAAGAAATAGGCAGAAATACAATGCAAAGTGAGGAAGGTATACAAAGAAGATATCGAATGGAAAAGTGATATTTGTAAAGTGGAATCCTACTAGTAGGAGATTTAAACTAGAACAAAACACTACCAAGTTGATCAAGGAGAATGATGGAATGCAACATGGTCAAAGTGAGATTAATTCTAATAATCCATTTGATAATCTGTAAATAGTATTACCTTAGGAAGAAACTGCAAAGGAAATGAAATGTAACATGACTGGTCAAGGTTAAAAGCATCAAAAGGAGAATTATATAATCACTAGGAAGGATATGAAAGCAGGATCTGCAAATTCACAAACAAATGATTGTAAAATCTATAAGAAAAGAAGCATTGATAAAGCATTAAATCATTCAGTTCTGAATCTTAATAAAGACCTTCTTAAATGATTTGAGATCTGTTGCAATGATCTCAACAGCTAATAAAGCAATAGAAAATAGTACCGAGGGTGTTAGGGATATGGAAATTACTGGTGTTAATTATGTCGTACCAATCTTTGATGCAAACAAATTGGATGAACAGAGAAATTCTCAAAGGATTAATCCAATTAATGAAATAACGGCAAATACTATTGAGGAAGTTATTGATGAAACACTCATTGTTAATAATTTTGTAGCAGAGAAGAATGGGTGCAAGGTGAAAGGGGAAGATGCTCATGTTCCTGTGACAATCAACTCAGTCATGGGCAATCAGCTGGTACAGTTTAGTAATACCGAAAACACTAATCTGGTACATCAAGGATTGGATGATAACAATCATGATTTAGCATTGGTTACCTATCGTGAACCTTTGCAGGTTGATACATCCATGGAGTTTCAGAAAAATAAAAATAGGAAGGTTATAACAACATGCATGAAAACTTGTCACGGCACGAACTAGGTCCTGGCCTGACAGGTATCTAAAGTCCCATATGGACCAGAGACAGCCCCTGCACCTAACAAGTGAACACAACATCCCCAACGTCGGATGAATTTCAAATATATAATAGATAGCATAAGAATAAGCTTAATGATATTTAAATCGTTTCTATAACCATAAATCGATAACCAGCAAAAAAACCTACGAACATCACCCAAGTCCACAGTAATCCAACAAAGCCTTCTAACAAAAGAATCAAAAACCTGTCTCGGTTGGGACATATCCCCGACTCTGACAATGATAATGTTAATGATAATGAAAGATGTCAATTCTACTCTAGGATTAGAACTGATGAAATTCCTAAGCCTTTCGAAGAGTGGAGGCTCACCACTTCACAACAATGAACCAAAAAAACGAGCCGATCCACCACAATGAACCAACAAAACTAGACGATCCACCTAACTCTGCGCAAGAAAGGTAGAAGTATCTTCGGTGCCAGCATCACATGGGGATTCAACATTTGGAGACGGTTAGTGCATTGAGCACTATAATGTCACTCGGGAATAAGGATAACATAGCCGGGGTAAGGAACAAGGATTAACATGCACTTTAAAACTTAGCCTAGATTGTGTATCTCAACCGTCATAACATAAGAAGGCACCCACGGGCTATATGGGCCCATCCCTCTCCAAAATGGTAAGCCCCAGTGCGTGTGGTCGCACGAACCAGAGAGTATACATGTGCACTATGGGGGACTTAAACCTCTCGACATATCAAGGTGATGCAAGCACTCAATCATGTAGTATAATATAGGGGACTCGAACCTCCCAATCATATGATAATAATAAGGAGGACTCGAACCACCCAGTCATATACCGCATCAGCAACCACGATTTGGTCCCTCAAGTCCTCCACTTTCACTACTCAGCTACACAACCCTTATTAAAGCCCAATTAGATAATTATCATGCATCCCCATTCATTTAACCATGATACACATTTAGGAATACATCATTGGTATCATCATAACAACTACACTTGAAATGTAACATCAACATGCCGAAACAACTTCATTATTTAGGGAAATTAACGGCCCCTTGGCTCAATAATACATTGTCTTGGAGAATTACACAACCCATAAGGTTCAATTCAAAATCATTAAGCTTTAATAACCTTTCACATCATGCACTAATTCAAGAGTAGTTCAATGTGCATATTTTTCATACTCAAAACCGATTTCACAATATAGGGTTGAGGTCATAACAACTTCAAAAGTCACAAATTGGGGAAAATCACAATCCCCTAGTTTATTCACCATACCCATTCACCCTATAAGTTCAAAACCAAAATTAAAGCATGAATAGTCATAGGTAAACCATGGGAAACATTGTTCAACAACAAACATTAGAAACCCTCAACCCATGTTTCAAAACAAACATCTATACCATATGAACAACACTTTAAAACATATGCTTATAGAAAATTAGCATTTAAGGAGGAGTAAAATGTCTGAAATACTAGGTTTCACAAAAGAATTCAACCTATAGATGAGGGTAGCCGTGATGTTCGTCCCCAGAGTCTGTCTATTAGTGCTCCAGCCTATAGATGAGGAATAGATGAGGAATGGACAAAAATGAGTTAAAAGAGGAATATTTATACCATTCTCAGGTGTTTGGATATAGCAATTACAACTCGACCCTCGCAATTGTGATATCTAATGATCTACCAAATGATTTGCTATCGTGATATGGTATCACTATTATAATACTTGGTGTCTGCCAAGGGTTTCACAATCGTGACCCCTGACATCTCTATCAGCAAGTGCACTAGATGTAGTTAAGACTTGGAATTTTTAAAGTCTCCACCAATCTCTTGGGATTCAATCAAAAACCAATGTATGCAAATGGACTATGCTATTCTATCAAATTCGACATTCCAAACTCAACAGCACAGTCAAAATTTTCATCTGAGGTATTTTCAATAGAAAGTAGGTTGCACACCTATATTCTAATTTTTTAACTTTCTGACTAATAATTCAAAATGAGCGCGGGTGCCTCGAGACTCAAACCAAGAGTTTGCCTAGCCTAAAATCAATATTTTAGAGCTGTTAGAATAATAAGAATTATCATACGAGGTTATTTAACTAAATTTTTCACCCAATGGCTATTTGGAACCAGCAAAGACTTTAAAATAGAAAATTGACTCTAAAAACTAAATGAATTGCATGGTAACAAAATTTCCAGTCCTAGTAAGTCATAAATGTTTTAGAAAAGCTATAGAAAATATTTAACAGTGAAAATTAGTAGAAATAGAGAAAATTACCTGAAGGGTCATTACATGGACAATCTATGCATTCATAAATCCCATAGTGGTTTGTTGGTTGGTGGTTGTACTCCAGATAGTCTATTCCTAAGCATTAATCATAAAAGGGTGAAAATGTTTATAAGGTAGATGTCCTAAGTGGAAAACATGATGTTGTGTTTGGTGATGTTATGTTTGTTATAACATTGTTTAAGTTGTAATTACCCAGGTAAAGTTTTTCCTATGTATAATGTAGATAAATCTCATGCTAGGGTGGTTCTAATAAAAATCTGATGTTGTGTGGTTTAGAGCTATTTGGTGTCCTGTGGTGTAGTGGCTAATGAAATTAAGGTTATATCATTATATATGAGGGACATAATATCCCACAAAAACTTTTGTAATTGAGTTCGGCCAAGTATAACTCAAGTATAGTGTTTAGCATAAAAAGGTTAGTTTGGGATGTCAAAAATCTGAGTATAGTTGTGAAGAAGGTAAAACTCAAAAGCTTTCTGAGTTTCTACCTCACCTATATTGTTATTGTAATTTATATGTTGCTCTAGCGATGTCGTGATAGTGGAATTGGGCTGCTATACCAAGATTAATGTAGAAATTATTTAGTTTTTTTTAATTTTAGATGTTACTTTTTCATCAATTCTCAAGGTTCAATTCTTAGACCGATGAGGGAAATAACTAATTCATGTATAAATGTTTTCTCGTTTATCTTCTGGTCTTAAAAAGTCTCATAGAGAGGCCGAGTATAATTATGTTTTGGTTGATAAACAATGGTTATTAGGTAAGTAAGGTGCATATGAGCAACCCGAAAATTAGTTTCCTACTAATTCCAACCTTGTCCATCTCTTCTTCCAAAGTGCATTTGGGAAGAATGAATGATAAATTGGTATCTATTGTAACAATCGATTCAATTGTTACTAAAAATATATGTGGTAAAGGTATAAAAATCTCATTATTTGTATGTGTTAGGATCAATTATTTAGTATAAGAGTGCATTTGAAATATACTAAAGTTACACAATATCCCTTGCACAAAGTTAAGTTGAAAGTGTCCTTACCAATTTAGTTTTAAGTTAAGTTTAAACTGGGGTCAACTTCAAATGACCAATCATCCTAGAATATAAGGAGTTATAGACCCAATACCCACAAAATTAAATATCTCTGAGTATTCTTTCCAACAATGCTAGCCATTCTTTAATTCATTTTTTGAGTAAAATGTTAAGAGCATTTTACCGAATACTATTTTTGCTAAAAATATGCGACCGTCATAGTGGGTTAATGTCTCTATAGCTATGTAATAGTAGTTTATAACCTTATTTTGAAAGGTTTTATCCCTCTAAACTGCAAAATTTCACTCTTAAGCCCTAGAGAGAAGTTCTTGGTTTGGGTGGAAATCGTTCATTGAAGTAGGATTTTTACTCCTTTTTAACAATGATTAATCCATTCATCATCTAGAATCAATAGAATAAGGTAACTATGGTGAAAGTCTTATGGTTTAGAAGCTCAGGTTCATAAATTTATGGTGAAAACCCATGGGTGTATGTATTTTCACCCAGAATTGACTTTAGATTGTGAATAAACTCTTCCTAGTATGAAATTGTGGTTAAAAATATAAAAATGGATAGGTGGGGACCTTAAATTCAATAAAGATGGGACCTTTAGCTTTAAAACTCTATTAATGGAGTTGGGTTGAGCTTGAAGGAACATCTTGATGATTAATTGACCCTTGGATATACTTGTAGATCGTGAATAAGAGTAGAACTAGTGGGTATGAATTTCCAAGGTATTTGTTGAAGAGTAGTTTATTAATTACTATTTTGATTGTTGTTTGTTAAATGATTAGCCTTTAAAAAAATGAAAAAAAAGGAGGGTCATCCATGGTATAACTTATTTGTTGCAGTATCTTGACATCTAATAGGTTATAGTTTATGAGTAGTAGACTGTGGTTAGTAGTTATATCCATAATATAGATTTAATAGGAGGAATCATGCTTAGGCTCATGGGCACGAAGTTTAGAGAGATAAAATATGGAATGAATGTGTATCGATATGTTAATGTACTAATTATTGATGGTGTTGTGCATTTGTATCACTCCATAATGGATTGTAACATGAATTATGTGAATATAGATAATGATAGGGAGATTGTATGAGCTTATAATCTATGTATTCAGCCTAAATACCTTAAAAAGGTGAACTTGATATTATGTATGTTTGAGGTATAGGATAACCTTCCTTAAAATTAGTGATGAGAACTAATTATGATATGAAGAGGAGGTGAAATAACTTAAGATCCTAAAGTCAAGTTAGTCTAAGGGTTAGTAAGTAAAAGGTATAAAGATGTATGACTAAAACTAGATTGTAAGTTGAAAAATTATTTTATACAGTAGAGTCTTAAACCTAGTAAAGACTTGAATGTAAGGGCTGCTAATGATAAAAGAATCTCGGATCTCAGTACCAATAAAGAAGATTGGATTAGTGAATAAATTTATAAATGTTGAACTAGTGTTTACACTCCTTTGGGTCGAATATTCCCTCCTAAAATGAATACTTAAATTTAACGAATATGAATAGGTAATGCTTACTTGAATAAGCCGTGGGTTGATCCCTAGGCATGCCATAATTGATGATTATGAATAGATAAGGGCTGAGTTCTAAGTTGTTGACTAGCCTTTGGGCATATTTGTGATTTCACGTGTTATGGAATAATTGTTGTTTATATGAGATAATTAAATTGAATTTGACTAAGTAAAGAGAGTGTTTGTCTCCTTTATGAAATACATGCTTAAGAAATTGATATAATAAGTATCCTAAGTGTTATAACATATAACGAGGTTATATTAAAAGTTTATTAATTATAAAAGTATGGTTTTATATTCTCATTGTGATTGTGATCGTATGATTTTTGTTGCTTAGTATTGTGGGATGTACCCATATTTGGACATCTTCATGGGATTTATACTTATGGTTATAGGATGTACCAGTTTCAAATATTTTAATGAGATCTATACTAATTATTATGGAATGTATCTATATTTGAATATCTTCACAAGATTTATACTTATAATTGTGGAATGTATCAGTATTTGGATATCTTCACGAGTTTATTTGATTTTTTGATATTATAGTTGATTCCTTGAATGAAGATGTATGTGTTATCTAATATTATATTTGGTTCTTTGAGTGAATAGGGGCTATGTATTATATGATATTATATTGGTTCTTTGAGTGAAATGCATATTAATTGCCATTGTTCTTATTTATGGATCCTAGAGTTGATCTAGATTAAATTGATAAATACTTAACATATTTGTTATTGTTATTTTTATTTTTAAATTAAGGTATGAGTTTTGTTAGAGTCATGGATTGTTGACCTGGAATTGTTGTTGAGTCGTGGTTGTGGACTGGGTTAATAATTGATAGTCAAGGTCTTGACTTGTTTTAATGTCTTTATTGACTATACTTGACTAAACTATTTGATGTTGTTTGAGAAAATCTAAATAATACATATAACTGAAGTAATTATTAAGTGTTCACGGTTGGACTTGTTACTAGGTTATAGATCTTGTACCTATTTATTATTGAGGTTAATTGAACGGATTTTCTTGTAATAACTATCAGGATTAAACAAGTAAGAGTTCTTATGGATGATATTTAATGTGAAAGGTGATAGATGATTAGTGAAATTAAGTATGAAAGGAATAAGGGGAATATCAATGGTATATATTGACTACTAGTAACAGATTATATACAACTAAGTCGGCAGTCATAAGAATAGAATACTCTTAGGTAATATTACTGGATGAAAGTAATGTAAATTAAATTGTTAGATTAGTGTTCATGCTTTCTTTCTATGATTTCTATATTGTGTTTATGTGATCTAACCCTGGTCGTCTGATGATATTTATCAGTACGTATTATTTGTACTGCTACTACTCTTGCTATGCCTTTTTTAGTGTATAGTCTGGTTGCAAGATCAATTGATTTTTCTAAGGTGACACAGATTGTGATCTTCATCAGCTTCTATTCTTCAAATTTTATGGTGCAAACTTTATCTTATTTTATTTTATATTCCCTTTTATTTGAACGCTCTTGTACCTATTTATACTTGGTCCTAAAGGAGGTTTTCGTTTATATTTAGATATCCTTGATGCTTGAACTTCCTAATTTATAGCCCATGATGGTTAAACTATTTGAGGAATATACTTTTATTATTTCATATAACTTAATCAAATGAAAATATCTAGAAAGGGGTTTTACAAGTGTAATTTAGATGGTGCAAGCAAAGGAAATCCTAGTCCTATTTCTAGTGTATTTTTCATTAGAAATGACGAAGGAGACTTTGTTTTTGCCTAAACCAGAAAAATTAAGGATGGGTTAGTTCTAAGAGCTGAGGTTGTAGCTCTGAGTATATGATTAGAGTATTGTATAGGTCAGTACTTTATATCAGTAATTATTGAAACAAAGACGTCATTCTCAAGAAAAGTTTTGATGGAATATGGGGTCTGCCTTTGATAGTTGTTATATAAATTAAAAAGCTCAAGTACATGATGAACAATAATACAGCGGTGGTGAAACACACATTCAGAGAAGAAAATTAGTTGGCTAACTTTTTCACTAACTTTATTTTTAGTTTTGCAGGTACAAATAGTCAATGCTTTTGTTCATTTCAAGAGGTTCCAGTGAAAGCAAGAAACATCATAAATTTGGAAAAGAGAAGAATTCCAAGTTTGAGGATAAAGAAATGACAAAACAAAAATGTCATTTGACAAAGTTTGAATAAAAAACAAAGGAAAGCATAAACACAATAGAAAATTGTGCAACAAGTTCAAATACGAGATTAATATAATGGAAAGTAGATAACACTAATGATAAAGGAAGAGGATTTACCAGTTATATATTGAGCCTTTTGCAGTGATATTAGCTCTTCGGAGCTAATTATTTGATATGACCCGAACCAGGGCCTTGTCATAATGGGCAATCCCAAGTCCAACCAGGACTAGGAACTGCCCCCATTACCCAGCCCAACCACCAAATGCATACCTTGAGTCTACTGAAGTCCGAACATATAACAAGATAGAGTATCCAACCATGTGGTGACTTTGGGATACGTCTATATCCGAGACCAACCCAACCAAGTCCAACAACCCAATGACTAACGAAATCAATGCAAAAACCCATAAACCAAAACCAATTATATATATATATATATATATATATATATATGAAAAATAACCAATCCATACCATACCCAGGACCAACCAAATAGTACCTAGTCAGAATATGCCGCCGACCATAGCCAAAAACTAAAGTCTATGAAAGACAAGAGATATGTAAAGTAAACCATGACAAGAAATAGATGCCTTCCAAACTACGGAAGCTCATCACTTTAATCAAACATCGACTATCCCAGAATTCGATCACTAAACAGGAGAGGTAGAATGGTCGGTCCCTGCATAGCGTGGGTATACAGCCTCCTGAATACAGGTTAGTGGGTAAGAACTAGGATGCATTCAAGATACGGATAAAATAATGTCATTTAAAAAGCGAAGTAAAACCATCCATGATTCATACAACCATACATATATGTATAACCATGCTGGGAAAGAGAACCGGGTTTAGCATACCATCAAAACCTTTACCTGGGCTATGTAGCTTTGCCTTCCTAAACCCCCCACGGGCTATATGGGTTCAGTTCCCCCTGCTGAAAAGGCCTCAGTACGTGTAGCAGCATAACCATGGAAGAAAACTTGGGATGACTAGTACTTCCACAAAAATATAGTGTGACATCATGCACACGGTCACCAAGACCGAACCTCACATCAGCAAATATGATTTTCCAGTTTTGGTTCCCCTAGGACCTCCACCTTCCATGACATTCCTTCATACCCTACCATTATTGCCCAATTAAAACCATTACCAAGCAACCAACCAATCCATTAACCATTTATTAACTTAGGCCATTAGTAATGGTATCGTCATACCTACTATACCTGCAAGTACTATCCATAGCCAACCATGTATAGGTTTAAGGGATTCCATGTTCCCTTCCATTAACCATATTAAACCCATATGGGGATTTTCCATGTACCCCACATGCATAACCAATTTCATAGCCACCAAGGCTTTACCATTTAATTTTTCAAAACTATGTAAACCATTTATACCATTTAAAACTATTCCAAACCATTTATGACCATGCGAAACATTTAAAGCATTTCTATCATTTAAATCGTTTAAACCATACAAAACCATCCAAATCCATTTAGGTTTCCATTGCCAAACCAAACCACGCAAGAGTTCCAATGAGTGAAAACATTCTTTTAGGCATTTTATCAAACGTGTTGAGGGCATACCTTTACCAAGACCAAAACCAATGCATAAAACACCATAATTAGGGTTAATCAATACCCATTTGTTAAACCATAACAAACAAGTACCAACATATCTAAACCATTACAAAAAAAATTTAAAAAAATAGGTTAAACCAATACCAAACCATTTGCATCTAGACCCTCAACATATATTTCGAATACCACAATTCATGATTCATTAACCAGTGTTTAAACAATAATACCCATGCCTTTAGTTGGAAATAAAGATGAGGGAAGGAGAACATGCCTTATACTAGAGGATTTCAAAGAAAAATATGACTCTTGAGTCCCTTTGAAGAACACTTGAGAAACCCCTGCCTTAAATATTCAAGAGTAAGTTTGAGAGAGTATTTGGAGTGTTTCTATCCTTTAAAAAGTATTATGAGGGGCCACCAAGGGTTATATAAGGTGAGAACATAAGGTCTTTGAAGTAGGAAATGTTCGGACAACCCTTGAGTTAAAATTATAAACAAGCCATGTCCAGGGGTACGACTCACCTATACCATATGTATCCAAGGGTACGGGTGGCACCCCAACTCGTGCCCAAGACTATGCCAAGACCCTACCTACTAGTTTCTCTATGGCTCACACCTCCCTAAATCATGCCTAAGGGCATGAGTGGTATACCAAACCATATCCACAAACCGTACTTTGGGCAAATTCCACAAGACAAGCCAAACAAGCACCATACGACTTGCCATGCATCACACATATGTTCATATATAACTCGTACCAAGATGAGTCGTATCATGGGCAGTAGCTACACCAAACACACTACTTATTATATGAGTGAACCACCAAGCCTCACCCTAAATCGTATCCAAGGGTACGATTGGTACCCTTGAGTCGTACCAAGTCCAGTAAGTCCAAAAACAAAGAAATTTTACAAGGGTCCAAGGCTTGGGGTATTTCAGTCTCCCCCACTAGGATCATCCATCCTTAAATGACGAGTAAGGGTGAGGTACAAGAACGAGATAACACATTAATACCCAAAAAAATTTTCCTCTACCAAAATAGAAAGCAAGGACACACAATTAAGGTAAGAAGATCACTACATAACCCAAACACGATTTACACCCCAACACCCCCATTCTATCCTCTAACTAAGTTAGAAATCAAAGATGCAAGAGGAACCATTCCTAACCTTTAACCAAGTTAGAAAACAAAGACCTGTTGAAGAGCACACACCTTACGCATGAATTTCTAGAACAATGAACCAACGCGGACACTTAGACTCCATGTCCCCTTCTGCAGTCCAAATGACATTCTCGGACTTCCAGTTCCACCATAGAATCTTTACTGTAGACATACCTTTTGTTCACAACCAGCGAACTTACCAATCCAAGATCCTCAATGGGACCTCCCAAAAGATAAAGGAATCCATGATACCAATACCACCCAAATGAACCAACCAACCAAGGACCATCCATACCCCCACGAAATATAGATTATCGGATGAATGGACTCATGCTAGATAGTATATCAAATTCAACTTAGAATTGGCTGAGACATATCATCACGAGAGCTTGAGTCTAACTATACGCTACCATATCCCTGTTCAAGGCTAACAAAAGTTAAAATAAGTTAACTTAGGCCATTGGGCTCTACTCCTTACATTTATTCCCAAACACTACTCTACTTCTATCACCATTATAACAAGAAAACCATATGTAAAAGACATGGGCAAACCATATCCAACCACTATAACCAAAACCTCGCAACCTTTAATTGAACACCTAAAATCATACAATTGCTAAACCATGAAAATAATTCATAAAACCATGCCCTATAACATATCTCAAGTACCTAATACAACTATTGGTATATCTACCAATCGTAACATTCAAGCCTATGACTTATATACTTGCAGTATGATCTATCCATTAAAAGATCTAGCACCCTTTACAACCTTTATAAGGTTTTCACCACCTATTCCTTTCCTAACCACTTCCCATGACAACAAACTTACCTCACTTTTAGAAAGCTTAACTTTTAGTAGTCACCCTAGATTCTCCCCCACTTAGGGACTTCTATATTCCTAATTTTAACACATTACCATACTTCCCAAACCACTACCATCCTAAGATAAGAAAATTCATTTAAGAAAATAAATTACGAGAGTTATCTATGTCCCCACAGGAAAGATCCCAGAGATAAGACACGACACTATAGGAATGAAGTAATTTACAACAATACCCTAGACTATAAAGAAGAAATATTCTGACCAATCTATACCATAAGATAAGTCCTTAAGACTAGACACCAAAAGAAACTTAACCGCACATACCATAAGTAACTTAACACAAGGTCAAAGCTCATATTGGGGAACAAGGCAAATGCAATATGCGAACCTTAGTCATAAGTGCTATAAGAATGCATGCAACAGTAGTAGGGTAATCTCTTAACCGAGAGAGAAGAGTATCACTAGAATATGCAACTTGCCCTTTCCTTGAAGTTCACCCCTAAAATAAAATTTTAAGTAACCATCAACCTTCATCCCATTATACTTATAAGCACAATTCTCCGTTCTAATGGGTATCACCAAAGACGTACACCAGGGAAGCTTGGATCTCCTATACCCAAAACCTTTTTCAACCAAATGATACCTAGATCCCAGCATGAACACGAAAAAGCCATAAGACCAAATTGACTCCAAGGTTTTCAATTAAACAAAAACCATTTAAAATCAAACCATGGCCACCAAAGCCTTTTTATAAATCATTTAAATCCAACCAAAACTAATTCATGTTCCTTTAACCATGTATGCAATGCAAAGATTCAAGAATAGTCAAACCATATGACAATGTCATATTCAATGGCAACTTCACAAATAGTTTGAGGGCATATTACTTTCAAAACTAAAACCAAGTTATTCAGGAATATATAATACCCCGAAATCCAATTAACATTCCTATGCATCCCACAATGTTCATAAACATAAATAAAGCATGAATAATACATCATAATCCATGGAAAATCAATTAAATAAGTAATCATGACAAACCCCTCAATTGTGCCAAAACCCATATTTAAAATCATAAATTTAATAATCAATTGCATGCCAACAATCAAGTACAAGTATAGGGACAAAGACACATGCAAGCTCCATGATTTAACTTGTCAAATGACTAAATCCTCAGTCCCCACCCCTAACCCCATTCAATCTAAACTCCCGGCCTATATGGTACCAATCTCCCACTATTGTATTTGACAAATCATCATCCTTATCCAACCTACCAGTTTGCCTATACAACTCAAATATTTTTATTCTCGAGCTTAACATACTCCCTTTAATTAAAATCAAGCATCTAGGTTCAAGCCTAGGATCTACCAACCACCATTCTATACTATCAAAATACCCCATATTGAATGGAATATACATATAAGGTCTACCCCATAAGGAGGACGCTCCAAATTCCTTAGTCAACCATTGATAGCCTATCCATTTCTAGGGAAACCAATCCCTTTATGCATGCAAGAACAAAACACTCCACATGAAAATAGTAAGATTGATGAGATCTTCATTTAAGAGATCCCTTAATTACTTCTTTAATCTCCTTTAACCCCTTCAAAACCATTTTATAAAAAAAGAATAGAAATTGGACAAGTGTCCAAAAGAAGATCAATCCCAAACCAACCTCCTAATTAGAAAGACACAATGAGGGTAGTCAAGAAGACCTTAGAAAATTTATCCAATACCAAAACCAAATGCAAAGAATGACCTTTCGAGTTAGAATCTTTAACCTCAACTAAATAATAAAGATGCCCTTTTTTAAAGCAACCTCCAAGTTCTAAGATATGATACAACTTTTCCCTTAATAGCTAGGGAATGAAACCATCCTCATACCATATAATCTACTCACTATAGATCTTAAAGACAATCTTTTTATGGACCTAACAATCTAATAAGGAATATCATGAGTGCAAATAATCCATTCCCATGAATGACATCCAAATCCACCATATTCAAGTCACATACAAATCCACCAAGAACTCTTTACTACCATCAAATACCATACACCTCTTATAAACTCTTTTGGAAATCCCAAATTCACCTACCAGGGTAGAAACGAACGAAGAAAAGAGTTTGATGTAACCTTGAGATCAAAATACATAACAATAAATGAGGTCATAAAAGAGAGAGAACCCCAAGCCAAGTAAACCATGCTCACCACAAGAAAAGAATTTTCAACATACTAGTGTCGTCATCAAAAGATGCCTCAAACTCTCGAGGAATAGTAAGAACATTGAGATAATCTCGACCACTGTCGGAGCTAGAGGTAGTAGCTAATACTCTATTTGCCCAAGCAGAAACCTTTATGGGACATCCCTGTAACACGAGACCTAACTAACCATATCCAAAATACTAATTCCTTCCAGCCTTGCAACAACCACAGTACGACCAACCATAAAATTTATAAAGAAAATGGGATGATGCAAAATGGGCCCCATTGGATCGAGATTGGGCACTTTGTGCCCTAGAAGAATTTACCTATCTTAAAACAACTGTTCTTCAATTGAATTCAGGTAAGAAACACAAGACATAGAATAGGATTTAGGACTCACTAACTCTTCTTTTTTGGTCCATTTACCGCCATACAGTTGGCCTCCCCTTTTGTTCAAAAGACCGAGTCCCCCTTACCTTGCCCATTTACCAAACTTAGCTCATTTCTCCCCCTATCAATAGGTAGGATTGACATGAAAAAGTTATCACTATTTGGGTTAATACATTATTACGATGACAAAACTCAGCATTGGTAACCTCTCTTTAAGGTAATCGAGTATGAGTATCACCTTTTAAGATAAAGTCAATGGAGACCGGTGGGACTCCATGGGAAAAACTAGAAGTTGTGACCCTTGGCCGGGTATGTGCCCCATGAGTTGGACTAGATCCATCCATGTTGTCCTGGAGTGGGATGGGCGAGTTTCAACGAATATTAGATCGTTGAGAAAACATGATCTGAAGAGTAAACCAAGGAAGATTTAGAGTAGAGTTCAAGACCTTAGACTCCATAGCCCAAAAGTAGAATAACTAAGAAAGTGAAATATTCCTAAATGCCGCGTAGCCTTCTTATTATATGTGTAGTGCACGACACACCCATAATCAAGACTCTATTTGACATGGCTTTGTAGACACCCTATGACACCGAAACCTAAAGCTCTGATACCCACTTGACATGACCCAAATAAGGGCCTTGTTGTAATGGGCAATCCCAATCCCAACTATGAACGGGAACCGCCTCCATTACCCAATATAACCACCAAATGCATACCTTGAATCGGCTAAAGTCTGAACATATAACAAGATAATGTATCCAACTATGTGGTGACTCTGGGATAAGTCTATATCTAAGACCAACCTAACCAAGTCCAACCACCCAATGACTAACCAAACCGATGCAAAAATCTGTAAACCAAATCCAATTATAATAATCCGATGCATGTATATATATATATAATAAACATAACCAATCCATACTATACCCAAGTCTACAATTGTCCATACAAAGCCTCTAGACCAACCAAAGAGTACCTAGTCAGGACATGCCCCCGATCATAGCTAAAAAACAAAAGTCTATGAAAGATAAGAGATATGTAAAGCAAACCATGACATAAAATAGATGCCTTCAGAATAATGAAAGCTCACCACTTTAATCTAACATTGACTGTCCCTAACTCTGATCACCAAGAAGTGAAGTAGAATGGCCCATCCCTACATAGCGTGGGTATACAGCCGCTCAAAGATGGGTTAGTTGGTGAATACTAGCATGTACTCAAGCTAAAGATAAGATAATACCATTTACAAAGCCAAGTAAAACCATCCATGATGCATACAACCATACATATATATATAACCATGCCGAGAAAGAGAATCTGGTTTAGCATGCCATTAAAACATTTACCTGTGCTGTGTAGCTTTGCTGTCCTAAACTACCTACGGGCTATATGGGCTCAGCTTCCCCTGCTAAAAAGGCCCAGTGCATCTAGCCGCATGACCAGGGAAGAAAACCTGGGATAACTAGTACATCTCACAAAATATCGTATAACATCATACACATTATCACCAAGACCAAACCTCACATCGATAAATATGAGTGTCCAGTTTTGGTCCTCCTGGGACCTCCACCTTCCATGGCTTTAATAAATACCCCGCCACTGTTGCCCAATTAAATCCATTACCAAGAAACAAACCAATCCATTAACTATTTATTAACCAAGGTCATTAGTAGGTGTATCATCAAACCGATTATACTTGCATATACTATCCATAGCCAACCATGTATAGGTTTAAGGGATTTCATGTACCCTTTCATTAACCATATTAAACCACTTGGGGGATTCCCATGTGTCCCACAAGCATAACCAATTTCATCGCCACCAAGACTTTACCATTTAATCCTTCTAAGCCATGTACACCATTTATACCATTTAAAACCATTCCAAATCATTTATGACCATGCCAAACATTTAATACATTTATATTATTTAAACCATATAAAACCATCCAAATCCATTTAGGGCTCCATTACCAAACCAAACCATGCAAGATTTCCAATGAAAGTTCAATAATAGAGTGAAAATATTCTTTTTGGCATTTTATCAACCATGTTGAGTGCATACCTTTACCAAGACCAAAACTAATCCATAAACCTCCATAATTAGGGTTACTTAAGAGCCATTTGTCAAACCATAATAAACAAGTACCAACATATGCAAACCATTACCAAAAATATGTAAAAAGATAGTTTAAACCAATACCAAACCATATGCATCAAGACCCTCAACATATATTTTGAAAACCACCATTCATGATTCATAAATCACTGTTTAAAGCACAATACACATTCATTTAGTTGGAAATAACAATGAGGGAGGGAGTACATGCCTTATATAAGAGGATTCCAAAGATAAATAAGACTCTTGAGCCCATTTGAGAGAAATTCTAGCCTCCAATCTTCAAGAGTAAGTTTGAGAGAGTATTTGGAGTGTTTCCATACTTTAATACGTGTTATGTGAGGCCAGCAAGGGTTATATAATATGAGAACATAAGGGCTTTGAAGTAGGAAATGTTCAGACTACCATTGACTTAAAATTAAAAACATGCCACGTCCAGGGGTAAAACTTAGTTATACTATCCGCATCCTAGGCTACGAGTGGTACCCCATCTCGTATCCAAGACCATGCCAAGACCCTACTTACTGGTTTCTAAATTTACCACACCTCTCTAACTCATATATAAGGGTATGAGCGGTATACCAAACCGTATCCACCAACTATACCTTGGGCAGATTCCACAAGAAAAGCTAAACAAGCACCATGCGACTTGCCTTGCATCACTCGTATATTCCTATACAACTTGTACATAGATGAGTCATATCTTGGGGAGTAGATACACCAGACACACTTCTTAGTGTATGAACTAATCTTTCCCTAACTCGTATCCAACGGTACGATTGGTGCCCTTGAGTCGTACCAAGTCCAGTAAGTCCTAAACCAAGGAAATTTTCCAAGGGTCCAAGACTTGGGGTGTTTCAGTCTCCCCTACTAGGATTATTTATCCACGAATAATGGGTTAGGGTAATGGATAAGCATGAGATAACACATTAACACCCAATAAAATTTTTCTTGACCAAAATAGGAAGCAACGAGACATAATCAAGGTGAGAAGATCACTATATAACTCAAACATGATTTACACCCCAAAACCCCCATTCTGACTTCTAACTAAGTTAAAAAGAAAGGATACAAGAGGAACCATTACTTACCTTTAACTAAGATAGAAAAGAAAAAGATGTGTTGAAGAGCACATACCTTAAGCATGAATTTCTAGAACAAAGAACCAACATGGACACTTGGACTCCATGTCCCCTTCCGCATTCCAAATGACATTCTCAGACTTTCAGTTCCACTATGGAACCTTTATCGAAGCCATACCTTTTATTCACAACCGGCGAACTTACCAATCCAAGATCCTTATCGGGACTACCTTAAAGAACAAGGAATCCGTGACACCAATACCACCCAAATGAACCAACCAACCAAGGACCATCCACACTACCATGCAATACAGATTATCGGATGAATGGACTCATTCTAAAGAGTAAGTCTATTTAAACCTAGAATTGACTGAAATTACTACAAAAGTTTGAGTCTAACTATACACCACAACTTCCCTATTCAAGCCTAACAAAAGCTAAAAGGAGTTAACTTAGGCCATCGGTCTCTACTACTTATATCTATCCCCAAACACTACTCCTCTTCCATCACCATTATAATAAGAATATCATAAGTAAAAGATATGGGCAAACCACATCTAACCACTATAAGCAAAACCCCAACCTATAATTGAACACCCAAAATCATAGAACTAAAACATAAAAATAATTCATAAAACCACGCCCTATAACATATCTCAAGTACCAATACAACTATTGTTATATCTATCAATCACAACATTCAAACCTACGACTTATATACTCGTGGTATGATCTATCCATCAAAAGATCTAGCACCCTTTACAACCTTTATAAGGTTTTCACCACCTATTCGTTTCCTCACCACTTCCCATGACAATAACCTTACCTCACCTTTAAAAACCTTAACTTTTAGTAGTCACCCTTAACTCTTCCCTACTTAGGGACTTCTATATTCCCTATTTCAACACATTACCATACTTCCCAAACCACTACCATCCTAACATAAGAAGAGTCATTTAAGAAACCAAATTACAAGAATTATCCATGCCTAGAAAGCCAAAATCCCAAAGATAAGACACGACACTATAGTCATAAAGTACTTTACAACAACCACCGAGACCATAACGATGAAATATCCCGACGAAACTATACCATAAGAGAAGTCCTTTAGAATGGACACTGAAAAAAACACAACCACACATTCCATGAGTAACTTAACACAAGGTCAAGTCTCATATCAAGGAACAAGGCGAATGCAAAATACAAAACTTAGTTATAAGTGCTATAAGAATGATGCAACACTAGTAGGGTAATCTCTTATCTAAGAAAGAACAGTATCACTAGAATATACAACTCACCTTTTTCTTAAAATTCACCCCTAAAAGAAAATTTTAAGTAACTATTAACATTCACCCAATTATACCGAAAAGGACAATTCTCTATTCTAATGGGTATCACTGAAGACGTACACCAGGGATGCTTTGTTCTTTTATACCCAAAACTTTATTCAACCAACCACTACCTAGAGCCCAACATAGATATACAAAAACCATATGACCAAATTGACTCCAAGGTTTCCAGTTAAACCAAACCATTAAAAATCAAACCATGGACACCAAACACTTTTCAAAAATCATTTGAATCCAACCAAAACTAATTCATGTTCCTTTAACCATGCATGCAGTGCAAAGATTCAAGAATAGTCAAATAATATGCCTATGTCATATTCAATGGCAGTTTCATAAATAGTTTGAGGGCATAGAATTTTTAAGACCAAAACCAAGTTATTGGGGAATCCATAGTACCCTAAAATCTATTTAATATTCCCATGCAAACCACAATGTTCATAAACATAAATAAAGCGTGAATAATACATCATAATCCATGGAAAATTAATTAAATGAGTAATCATGTCAAATCCTCAATTGTGCCAAAACCCATTAAAATCATGAATTTAATAATCAAATGCATGCCAATAATAAAGTACAAGTATAGGGACAAAGACAGGTGCAATCTCCATGATCTATCCTGTTGAATGATTAGATCCTCACTCCCCCCATTTAACCTGAAATTCCAGCTTAGAGGGCACAACTTACCTACTATTGTGTTTCCCAAATCATCATCCTTATCCAACCTACCAATTGACCTCTACAACCCCTTAATTTCTAATCTCAAGCTTATCATACACCCTTTAATCAAAATAAAGCATCTAGGTTCAAGCCTAGGATCTACCAATCACTATTCAATACTATCAAAATACCACATATAGAATGGAATATACATATAAGGTCCACTCCATAAGGAGGACGCTCCCAATTCCTTAGTCACCCACCAAAAACCTATCAATTTTTGGGGAAACCATCCTTCTTATGCATGCAATAACAAAAAATTCCACAGGGAAACATTAAGACTAATGAGACCTTCATCTAAAAGATCCCTTAATTGCTCCTTTAAGCACCTTTAACCCCTATGGAACTATTTTATAAAGAAAGAATAGAAATTGGACAAGTGTAAAAAATAAGATCAATCCCTAACTAACCTCCTAATTAGAAAGACACAATGAGGGTCATTAAGAAGAAGTCAGGAAATTTATCCACCACTAAAACTGAATGCAAAGAAATACCTTTCAAGTTAGAATCTTTAACTCAGGCCAAATAATAAAGATGTCCCTTTTGAAACCAACCTCCAAGTTCTAAGATATGATACAAATTTTCCCTTAATAGCTAGGGAAAGAAACCATCCACCCACCCCATAATCAACTCACTATAGAGCCTAAAGACAATCTTTTTATGGATCCGACTATCTAATAAAGAATAGCATGGGTGCAACCAATCCATTCCACAATTGACATCAAAATCCATTATATTCAAGTCACACACAAATCCACCAAGACCCCTTTACTACCAACAGATACCACACACCTCTTATAGAATCTTTTAGCAATCATAGTGTTACCTACCACCATAGAAATAGAAGAAGAAAAGAGTCTGAAATAACCTTAAGACCAAAATACACAACCACAAATGAGGTGACAGAAGAGAGAGAACCCCGAGCCAAGTAAACCGTACACTATAAGGAAAAGAGTTTTCAATATACCAGTGTCGGCATCAAAAGATGCCTCGAACTCTTGAGAAATAGTAAGAACATTAAGACAATCTCGACCATTGCCGGAGCTTAAGGTAGTAGCCAATACTCTATTTTCCCAAGCAGAAACCCTTTTGGGACATCCTCGTCACACGAGAACCAACTGACTACAACTAAAATACTAATTCCTTTCTCTTTTACAATATCCATGGTGTGACCAATCATAAAATTTATAAAGGAAATAGGATTATGCAGATTGGGCCCTATTGGCTCGAGATTGGGTACCTTGTGCCTTAGAAGAATTTACTAATTTGAAAATACCTGCCTCAAAATTGAATCTAGAAGGGAACGCAAGGCATCGAATAGGAGTTAGGACTCACCCAACTCTTCTTTTTTGGCCTATTTACCACCATACCATTGGCCTTCCCTTTTGTTTAAAAGACTGAGACCCCTTACCTTGCCCATTTACCAACTTTGCCTCATTTCTTCTCCTACCAATAGGATGGGACTAGCATGATAGAGTTATCACTATTTGGGTTAATGGATTTTTAGGATGACAAAACTCAGTATTAGTAACCTCTCCTTAAGGTAATCGAGTATGAGTATCACCTTTTAAGATAAATTCAATGGAGACCGGTGGGACTCCATGGGAAAAACTAGAAGTTGTGACCCTTGGCCGGGTATGTGCCCCATGAGTTGGACTAGATCCATCCATGTTGTCCTGGAGTGGGATGGGCGAGTTTCAACGAATATTAGATCGTTGAGAAAACATGATCTGAAGAGTAAACCAAGGAAGATTTAGAGAAGAGTTCAAGACCTTAGACTCCATAGCCCGAAATTAGAATAACCAAGAAAGTGAAATATTCCAAAATGCCTCGTAGTCTCCTTATTATAAGTGTGGTATAGGACACACCCATAAGTAAGACTCTACTCAATATGAATTTGTGTACACCCCATGACACCAAAACCTAAAACTCTGATACTAAATTCACCCAACCTGAACAAGGGCCTTGTTGTAGTGGGAAATCCAAACTTAACCAAGATCGGGAACTACCCTTATTACCTATCATAACCACCAAACACATACCTTGAGTCAGCTAAAGTCTGAATATATAACAAGATAGCGTATCTAACCATGTGGTGACTCTAGGATACGTCTATATCTGAGACCAAACCAACCATGTCCAGCTACCCAATGATCAACCAAACCAATGCAAAAACCCATAAACCAAAATAAATTATAATAATCTGATGCATTTATATATAAATATATATATATAAAACACAACCAATCCATACCATACCCAAGTCAATTATTTTCCATACAAAGCCTTTAAACCAGCCAAAGAGTACCTAGTTGAGATATGACCCCGACCATAGCAAAAACACCAAAGTCTATAAAAGATAAGAGATATGTAATGTAAACCATATGACACAGCCTAATTCAGGGCCTTATCATAATGGACATCCCTAGTCCAACTAGGATTGGGGACCACCCCCTTAACCTAACCCAACCACCATATACAACCTTAGATGAGCTAAATTTTAAGCATATAACAAGATTGCATAATGCTCTCATGAAGACTCTAGGATAGGGTCACAATAATGACTGACCCAACCGATTCTAACCATACTAAACCAACTATCCATACTATACCAAACCATTTAGAAAATATTAAACATAATATGATAATCAAACCAAAAATGTAATACGATAGAGCAGTGAGAAATTATGTCTGATGATGCCAGCCTCCTAGCTTATTCCAATATTAAGGCCAACACCAATACTAATCCCATCTATACTAACCCCCCAGAAGTCCCACAAAGCCTCTATCCAAGAGAATACAAATATTCAGTTGGGACATGCCCTAACCATGGCAAAAAACAATATCTAGAAATAAAGTAAAATGTATAAGAATGTCCAACATAAATGATGCCTTCCGAAAGGATGGAAGCTCACCATTCAATCCAATAAGTTGTCCCAAAATTAAGTACTATAAAGGAGGAGTCAAACGGCCGATTGCTGCGTAGCGTAGGTATGTAGCCGCCAGTAGATGGGTTAGTGGGCGAACACTAGCATGAAACTCGAGATAAGGATAAAGTAATGCCAGTTATCAAAACCAAGTTAAAACCATCCAATGCATAAAACCATACATGCGTATATACGTGCTGGGAAAAGTTATCAAGTTTAGCTTACCATTAAAACCTTTACCTGGGTTATATAGCTTAGCCATCCGTGCCATATGGGTTTAGCTCCCCCTACTGAAAGGGTCCTAGTACGTAGAGCGGCACGACCAGGCAATATCCCTAGGATGACAAGTACATTCCACCAATATAAATGTGACACTCGCACGTAGATATCGAAGACCCCTTATATCGGCAGATATGAGTTTCTAGTTTTGATCCCCCCAGGACTTCCACCTTCCATGGCTTAGCTTACACTTCCCGCCATTAATTTCCAATTAAAACTAAGTCCAACCAATCCAATTATCCTTTTATTAACCAAGGCAATTCAATAAACTAGTTGTGTCATCATACCACCATACTTGCAAGCATTATCCATAGCCAAACCATTTAGATTAAGGGGACATTCAAGTGCCCTATCATTAGCCTTATTAAACCTCTTGGGAGACTACCATGTTCTCCACAAGCATAACCAATTAGCCATTAACCTTTGTAAACCATGGAAAAAATTTAAGGTTTCATATATAAGCTAAAAACAAGCAATAATTCCCTTAAAATAAGTCAATGTAATGAACATATCCTTATAAGTATTTTATCAAACACCTTGGGGGCATAATCTAACCAAAACCAAATTCCATTACCATTAAACCATTACCATGTAATTCAATTGTCCAAAACCACCGTTAATGGATAGAAAATATAATTAAAACCATAGGAAATTATAACCAAGCATTTAACATCAAAACCCCCAAATCAATAGTTGAAAGTCATAATCACACAAGAGTAAAACCATAAAATAACCAAGTAACTATGTATTTAATTGAAATTACAATTAGGGAAGAGAATCCTATCTTAAACCAAGAAGATTGATGGAAACAATTCACTAAGACAAGCCCCAAAGTAATTCCTTAGTTAAAACCGTAGCTCTTTATCCCAAAAGCTCATGAGAGAATTATGATATCTTTAGTAAGAGTTTCTAAGTTTTAAGAGAAAAATAATAGGGTAAATAACCTCCTAAGTGTATTAGAAGTCGTGGGTCCTTATTAGGGTAAGTAGGGAAATATCCAAAGTACCCTTACTTAAATCTCATAAAAACCCGACATAGGGTCACGACTGACCCCCTTATGAGTCATAACCTCCCTTATGATTGATACCCACTTGATCGTAACCAAGCCTCATTCATAGATAAAATACTATCCAGTATACAACTCATTCACCTAAGTTCTAACATCAATATAAGATCCATACCCATGATCCGTATCCCTAGAAGAATGTAACACCAGGAGGATTAAACAATGTCCACCTTACAAGTCACCTATATGACTCGTACATAACCATAAAAATCTCACCCCAAAGTTATATCCATTACAGTGACCAAAACCATCCCACTAACTAACACTAGTTGGCTTATGACTGGATGTTACCACTCGTACCCCAATATATGGCTCATACCATGAGTTGTATTGGGTTCGAAGAATGGGATTCCAAGAAATTTTCTAAGGGTCCAACCTGGGATGCTTCACCATTACATTAAATAGATGCCTTCCAAACTATGAAAGCTCACCACTTGAATCCAACATTGACTGTCCCAAAATCTGATCACTAAGAAGGAGAATTAGAATGACTGTTCCCTGTATAACGTGGGTATACAACTGCCTAAAGATAGTTTAATGGGTAAAAACTAACATGCACTCAGGATAAGGATAAAATAATGTCAGTTACAAAGCCAAGTAAAACCATCCATGATGCATACAACCATACATATATATTACCATGCCAAGATAGAAAACCAGGTTAATCATGCCATTAATACCTTTACTTGGGCAGTGTAGATTTGCCATTCTAAACCACCCACAGGCTATAAGGGTTTAAATCCCCATGTGTAAAGGTCCATAGTAAGTGTAACTATATGATCAGGGAAGAAACCTGGGATGACTAGTACATCCCCCAAAATAAAGTGTGACATTATGCATATGGTTACCAAGACAAAACCTCACATCGGCAAATATAAGTTTCCAATTTTGGTCTCCTCAAGACCTCCATATTCTACAACTTTTATACATACCCTACCATTATTTACCAATTAAAACCATTACCAAGAAACCAACCAATGCATTAACCATTTATTAACCAATTCCATTAGTAGTCGTATCGTTATACCGACTATACTTGCAAGTACTATCCATAGCCAACCATGTGTAGGTTTAAGGGATTCCATGTACCCTTCCATTAACTATATTAATCTACTTGGGGGATTCCCGTGTACCATATAAGAATAACCAATTTCATAGCCACCAATGCTTTACCATTTAATCCTTCAAAACTATGTACAACATTAATAACATTTAAAACCATTCCAAACCATTGATGACTATGCCAAATATTTAAAGCATTTATATCATTTAAATAATGCAAAATCATCCAAATACATTTAGGTTTCAATTACCAAACCAAACCATGCAAGGGTTCCTATGAAAGTTCAATAATAGAGTGAAAACATTCTTTTAGGTATTTTATCAAACATATTGAGGACATACCTTTACCAAGACCAAAACCAATGCATAAAACACCATAATTAGAATTATTCAAGACCCATTTGTTAAACCATAACATTCAAGTACCAACATATCTAAACCATTACAAAAAATATTTAAAAAAATAGGTTAAACCAATACTAAACTATATGCATCTAGACCCTCAACATATATTTTGAATACCACTTTTCATGATTCATTAACCAATGTTTAAAACATAATACACATGACTTTAGTTGGAAATAACACTGAGGGAAGAAGAACATTCTTTATACAAGAGGATTCCAAACATGACTCTTGAGCCCCTTTCAAGAACACTTGAGAAACCTTGCCTCCAATCTTCAAGAGTAAGTTTGAGAGAGTATTTAGATTGTTTCCATCCTTTAAAAAGTATTATGAGGGGATACCAAGGGTTATATAATGTTAAAACATAAGGGATTTGATGTAGGAAATTTTCGGACAACCTTTAACTTAAAATTAAAAACAAGCCATGTCCAGGGGTACGACTCACCTATACTATATGTATCCAAGGGTACGAGTAGTACCCCAGCTCATGCCAAAGACAATGCCAAGACCCTACCTACTTATTTCTATATGTCTCACACCTTCCTACATCGTACCTAAGGGTACGAGTGGTATACCAAACCGTATCTACAAACCTTACCTTGGGCAGATTCCCCAAAACAAGCCAAACAAGCACCATACAACTTGCCTTGCATCATTTTTATGTTACTATATGAATCATACCAAGATGAGTCATATATTGGGACACCAAACCCACTGCTTAGTGTACGAGTGAACCACCAATCCTCCCCTAATTCATATCTAAGGGTACGATTGGTCCCCTTGAGTTATACCAAGTCTAGTAAGTCCAAAACCAAGGAAATTTTACAAGGGTCCAAGACTTGGGGTGTTTCATTATTCTAAGGACCAAAATAATTGGGAGACCCCTCAGTGATAAGTTTATAACAAAAGGGAATGACCTTTGATCTGACCTAAGAGTAGTTAGTTGGATTTACTGATTGTGACTTGAAAAAGTCTTCAATGAGGCTTATTTGATGGCATCTGTGGGTATTTTTGGAGTTAAAGTGAAATTCACTCAAGTTAATTAGTATTAAAATCCCAAATTCACTTATAGCTAAGATTGAATAGTTTTTAAGTGGTTGCATTCAACTATTGGGGTTTTTAAAGGACTATCGGAGCTGAAGATCGAGGGATCATGTAATGACCCTTTCTATTATTTTCAAAATTTCCACTTATTTTTATCGTTAGAGCTTCTTTATAGTTGCACCAAGTCATTTATGACTTTATTGAACTAATAGTTTGGTTACCGGGCAGTTTCTTTGCTTTTTAGAGCTAATTCCCTATTTTAAAATCTCCGCTGGTTCCAAATGGCCACCGAGAAAAAACATTAGTTAAAAAACCTCAATGTAAATTTTGAATATTCTAGATGCTCTATAATATCAATTTTAGGTTAGGAGGAATTTTAGTTTAGATCCTGAGGTACCCGTGCTTATTTTGACCTATTAGTCAAAAAGTTAAGAAATTGGAAATTGGGTGTGGCACCCACATTTTGTTGAAACAACCATGGTATGAAATTTTGACTGCATCATTAAGTATGGAAGGTCAAATTTGGTATGGTTACGTCATTTGTGTATATGGGATTTGGTATGAATCTTGAGGGTTTGGCAGAGACTTGGAAATTTCTAAGTTTTAGTTGTATTTGGTGCATCGCCATAGCAATGATTTGGGGTCGAGATGGAAACTACCTAAAGAAAGGTGGCAGATCCACTATCGTAGGGCTAAGTATTATGATTGTGATTCACTTGAACAACCCTAATCGCGAACATTAGGTCGCAATCGCCAGACACGGGCACCTTGTATGGGTATAAATGACCTTCTTTGCATGATTTTGCAAATTCTTCATTCATTCCAAGAGATATAAAGGCCTAATTAGAGAGATAGCTTAAAATTGGAACTTGTGGGTGATTTAGAAGCTTGTCTAGCACTTGTTTACGAGATTATCTTCCAGTTTGTGGTAAGATTTTACCCTTTTCATAGTAGAAATTTCCATTTCTTGTTCAAAAATCCCAAAAACTTAGGGGCTCAATTTTAGCCCTAAATTAGCTCAAAATTCACCTAATTTTTTAGGGTAATGATTTCTTAAGCATGTGGGAATGTTAGGTTGGTTTCAAAATCATTATTTTTTGCATATAGGACCTACATGGCATTTTGATGTGATTTTTGGACCCAAAGCATAATAGTGTAATATGGGTATCATTATTCTTTTATTGATGAGTTGAATGTGATTTTGATAACTTGGCATCTTACGTAAGCTTCTCAAAAGGGAAAAGTGGTGATTTAGTGGATCTTATTAGCTTTCTTCAGTATTCAGGTAGGCTAGGTTTGAACCCTTGTTAGATTGAGCTAATTCATAGTACTCTTATGATATTGTATTATATTTTGAATAGGTTTTAGGTGTTGGTGTGCTATATTTTAATACTTTGGTTTATGGGGCCGATTAGGCTATTTTGAACACTATTTTAGGCATAATTACCCTAGTTAATCATACCTTAGGTGAAATTGACCTTATAGGCTTATTATTAGGTTGGAAATTCTTTAGTTACTAAACAAATGAGAATATTTCCTGGGTCACTTGAGTTTAGTACAAAACTTACCCAAATTGCCAATAACTTAGGTGGACTAGACTTAGTTACTTTATATTAGGAGGTTTTTCTATCCTAGGGCTAGTTGTGGCTTATTCAACATCTAATAGTAGATTTAGATACCTTAGCATAGTGTGGGATAAACATTGCTTGCTAAATAATTTTGATAATTTAGAAGTGGTCTCTTCGACCCACCTTAGGCCAAGACTTGAAATAGTTATTGAAGATCCTTTGATATGCTTGTGTACATCTAGGGAGATAGTTATTTTTGTGATATTTAGATGCCTTGGTATTGTTAGTTGTGATGGATAACGTTGAAAGTAATGCTTAGCAAGTATACAACAAATGAGTTATTGATTAAACTTATGTTATTGATGATCTTTTGAATATAGTTTTATTTTAACTATTGATTAGGCTACTGAATATACTATTAAATAATCCCTTGATTATAATATTGTCTAATCCATAAATAATGCTCTTTACTAAGCTAATGAATGAGATATTAACCATGCCAGTGATCATGCTTATCGATATATTAGTGTTTACTCTATTATTCATGCTAGAGGTCATGCTTAATGACTACATTGGCAATTAAGTTATTGATTATTCTATGAATAAGCTATATATTACGCCATGTATTAGCTATTGATAAGCTATTGATTATACAAGTCGTAAGCAAGCTATTATGCTAATGAGAAGCCATTAATTAGGTTATTGATAAGTTATTGCCTATGCTTGATAGTATATAATCAAGTACACATTGATTATGTTATAGGTCATGTTTAATAACTATATTGGCAAATACATTATGGATTATGCTAAAGAGCGCACTTATTGATTATATTAGAGATTATGCTATTGAGTATGCCAAAGATTGTTCTTATTTACTATATTAGAAATCATGCTATTGGTTATGCTAGAACTCATAATTTTTTTTATGATTATTGATCATGTTAATATATCATATTCATGGTTATGCTATTAAGTACTCTATTGATTATTCTATTAGCCATATTAGTGATGATATACATATGCCTAAAAAGGTCAGAGAATGATTATGATGATATATATATATATATGCCCAACAAGCTGGAGGATGATTATGATGATATGTATATGTTCGGCAAGGTCGGGGGATGATTATTATGATATATATATGCCAGACAAGACCGAAATATAATTATGATGATATTTATTTAATGATATTATTGAATATCCATACCGATTTAAGTTCGAATATACATATTGTACTATGATGATATATTATCATGATATAATGACATTTGTGGTGTGAGATTGACAATGTAGCTAAGTTAAAAATATGAAAATAGTCATAAGGTGGTATAATATAAATGGATTCTAGTGAAATAATGATTAGCTGATGAATATTTGTTAATTGATAAATAATGATTAGTTGATAAGTAATAATTAGTCGCTATATGAATATTAGTTAATAAGTGATGTTTAGTTGTTAAAATATGATCTATTGGTATATGAGGATTAGCTGTTACGTGATGGTTAGTTGATAAGTGTTGATTAATTGGAAAATGATGAGTATTAAAAATCGATGGTTACAGTGTGACATGACTTGGAGGAATTCCAATAGTATTATGAGAGTTGATAAATAACGGTGGCGGGTTACTCAGTCTTGTTTGTACCTTTCAGACTTATGGGGGCTTGCAATGAGTTATTTACCTTTCTGCACTAATTTGCGTATGCGAGCCAAATTTATAATTATGATTATTTGTGTTGATGTTTGATGTTGTGTTATTCAATTTTTTTGGGTTTATTTACTTGTTTATGTAGAACGAGGTTGGAGTTACTTTAGGTTTGTCTATACCTTGACTTAGTTATGCTATCTTGCATATTATCATATTTATATCATGATTTAGCTTAGTTGGACAATAATGCCTATTGAATACCTATAGTTTTGGAACTCATATTACACTTCTATACCTTTCTGGTTCTAATCTGAGTACTAGTTGCCATTATTGATCAATGTTCGTGTTGTATTGATATCTGTTGATAGGTTGAGCTCTTGGAGTCGGAGTTGCCTATTTTTTTCTATCTTTTGTTTCGAGACAAATATTATTAACTATTCTAGTACTTGGGTTGTATTATTATTACTAGATGCTCTTATAGTGGCTCTACCAGGCCATGGGATGGTATGTATGTCGACTATCTTTATCTATTTTAAATACCTTGTTATTTAAAAGTTGTGTTTTTGATTTTTTCCTATGTTGGGAATTTTTTACCAAGTTAACCCATTGTGTTTAACTCTGAGTTATGGTTTGGCTTACCCACTGGTGGGAAAGAATAGGTGCCATTATGACTTATAAATTGAGTCTTGACAAATTAGTATCTGAGCTAAGTTACACCGATATTGTTAGTACAAGAGCAAATGTCTAATAGAGTCATGTGGATCAGAATGATGTCGTCCGATGCCTATATTTCAGAGGCTATTGGAAATTTTAAGGAGTTCTTCACTTTTTTTTACTCATTTTCTGCTAAGAGCTCTAAGGTTGAGGAGGATCCATAAGGATTCATAGATAAAATAGAATAGATATTCAAAGTGATGTATGCTACTGACTATGAAAGGGTGGAGTTCTCTTGATATTAGTTGAAGGATGTGGAATATCAGTGGTATGAGGAGTGGCAATAGTAAAGAGGAGATAATGTTAAGCCAGCTGTGTGGGATGGCTTCTCTTGTACTTTTCCTGATCATTTCTTTCCTTGGGAGTTGAGAGAGGCAAAGGTTGGGGACTTCTTAAATTTAAAACAAGGCAAAATAAATGTGAAAGTTTATGCCTTAAAGTTTCATCAGTTATCCTACTATGTTGTAGAGTTGGTGTCTTCTATAAGGGCTAAGATAAGGAAGTTCACTTCAGGTTTGTCTTGGGACTTGGTGTTGGAATGTAAGGTAGCCTTATTGAACAAGGATATGGATATCTCTAGGCTTGTGATGTATATGTAATAGGTCAAAGATGAAAAGAAAAAGCCAACAGATATAGGAGAAAGGTAAAGTTAGAAATCTATGTATTCTGAATAGTGTGGAGGCCACTAGAATAGTGGTAGAGATAGCAGACAATGGTCTAAGAAGAAGTGGAAAATTCTGGTTCTTATTTTATGGCTAGTTCCCTATACCCTAAGCCATTTTATGATTGCCATTTTTAGAGAAATAATGCGTTTAAGTCACAAGGTGCCCAATCTTAGGCCAGTAAGCCCTAGTTATCTCCATCATATCCTCCTTACAGATTTTATAGATAGTTGTACTGTGGTGTTTATGATGAGGGAAGGAATAAATATTTTTGATATGGCTAGCCTGTCCATATTCAGAGGAACTGTACTTTAGGCGATATCGCTACTAGATATAATAAGGTTCTAATTGCTATATTTGTAGCTCTAGTATCGAAGTGTGTTATCGGCACTGGTCAAAATTATCTATATGCTCTCACTACTTTATAGAAACTAGAGGCTTCTCCTAACATTATTATTTATACATTACAAATCATCTCTAGTGATGTGTATTGCTTACTTGATCTGGGATCTACTCTTTCTTATGTGACCCCTTATATGGATATTCATTTTGGTTTTTGTTCGAAGTGCATTTTTTATCCCTTCTCTGTGTCTACCCTAGTGGGTGATCCTATTATAGCTAGATGGTTCTATAGAGGTTGAATGGTATCTATCTATGGTAGGGAGACATTAGTGGATCAGATAGAGTTTGATATGTTATATTTTGATGTGATTTTGGAGATAGATTAGTTCTATTCATGCTATGCATCTCTAGATTGTTGGACTCTTAAGGTCAGCTTCCAATTCGCAAATGAATTAGTAATTGAGTGGGAAGGGAGTTCCATAGTGCCTAATGAAAGGTTTATTTCTTATCTTAGAGCCAAAAAGTTGATTTTCAGAGGGTGTCTATGCCCTATAGTTTTGTTTAAAGATTGTAGTTTTAAAGTTCCCTCTTTATAATCTGTCCTTGTGGTCAAAAAATTTCTTGAAGTGTTTTCCCATTATCTTTCATGTATTTCTCCCTATAGGGAAATAAACTTTGGGATTGTCTACTACAAGATACCTTTCCAATATCTATCTCTCCATACAGAATAGTTCTAGTTGAGTTGAAAGAACTTAAGGAGCGGTTAAAAGATCTTTTTAATAAGGGTTTTATTTGCCTTAGTGTTTCTCCATAGGGTGCTCTTGTGCTTTTCGTGCATAATATGGATGGTTCCTTTTGAATATGTATAGACTATCGACAGTTGAAGTAGGAGACTGTGAAGAATATGTATCGTCTTCCTAGGATTGATGACATATTTGACCAGCTATAAGGTGTTACATGGTTTTCTAAGAATGATCTTCAATCAGGTTATCATCAGTTGAAGATTAGGGAGGTAGATATCCCTAATACTAATTTCCACATCCGGTATGGCTATTATGAGTCTTTATTCATGTTTTTTAGTTTGACTAATTCCCTAACAACATTTATAGATCTTATGAACTGGGTATTCTGTCAGTTTCTGGACTTATTTATCATTGTGTTTATTCATAACATCTTGGTATATTCTAACAGTGAGGTTGATAATGCTAATCACCTCTATATAGTTTTGTAGACTCTTAAGGATTAGCATTTGTATGCCAAGTTCTCAAAGTCCATAAAACATCAAGTCTAAAGAAACAAAATATAAGCACACTTAAAAGCGAAACATTGTACTTAACTAAAATCCAGCCTAGGATTTGAAAGTTATTTGTACTAAAACTACTAAAGATTTCAAATAAGGGGATTCAATCCCAAAACTAAAATGAAAAGCATTAGCCCAGAAATAAAGACTGTTTCATCCAAGAATGATTCATAGTAGCCTAAAAATGTCACTCACCCTTGAATCTGAAATCAACCACTAGAATCATAAGTGAGGTCTCATAGGAGTCGCTGAAATATGCTTTGCACTCACAAAAGTAAGACCAGGTGTAGTATCAACACATATGAAAACTACAGTATACTAGTAGGGTCATTTGGCCAACCCAAGATAAGAATATGAACACATAACCAAATTATAGTACAACAAGTGAATAAATGGTCAAGCCAATATACACTTAGTATAACAAGCAACAAATAAGTAGATTAAGATTACAACCAACAATCCCACAAAATATCACCAAGTCATGTCCATCAAGTCAAATCAAGATATGTAAATAATTTTCAAGCATAAAATATATTGTTTGGTTCAACCATGGAACCATCAAACTCATCTGACCCTCATACATAAACGTTATGGGTAAAGATCCGCCTTTTAACCATCACCCATAAGAGACGATTTCTATCTATATACTAAATTCCAGACACATGTTTCAGCCAACCTTGTTTCACCAATAATCCCTGCGAATGTTCCAAATACTGGCACATTCCTATTTAGCAATGAGGTAGGTCAAAATCATACAACAACATAAAATCACTTACATTTACCATACCAATAAAACAGTATTAATAAGCCACACTTCAAAGTAGTTAACATGAACATATATCATAAATGTATTAAACTATAATATCATCACCTACCTCAAACCAAGCTTGTACGACTCCTCTAAGCCAGAGCTTTTTCCTTTCGTGCATTTTATTCTTGCTCTGGTCTAGATTCTAGAACATACATATAAATACATAATTAACAAAATGACCTACCATATTGGAAATTATAACTCACACCAAACCCTAAGTTCAAGTTCATGATCATTCTCTTCCCTTCCTAGGACTATTCTACCATAATTAATCTAAAACTACCAGTTTCATGGATAAATTAGTAAATTAAAAAATGCAATGCTAGGTTAACCATTAATAATCAAAACCAACTAATTTATTACTTAATTTGCTTTTTTCCACTAGATAATAACAAAATCGGCTCTAAAACCCTACCCTAACTCCATAAATTCGCAATTCTAAGGCCTAATTATCAATTACTAATTAACAAAAAGGAAATTTGTATCTTAACGAAGCTAAACAATAAAAAATCTAGTGGAAAACTCCCATCACCCCTCATTTTCCCCAAATGAGTTTTAGAAAAATAAAATATTTTGGAGAAGTAATTAATGAAATCTATGACCTTTCCCTCTATAGAAGTGTTGCTATAGCAGCTCCTACCAGTATAACGAGCGTTAACCAGGTTTAATCATTGCTATAGTAGGAATTTCTTTGGTATAGTAATACATTGCTATAGTAGAGTACATTTTGCTATAGTAGCGTCTACGGGATAAAATGTTTAGTTTTGTCCAAAAATTCTAATTTTTGCAACACCCCTTAAATTCAAAACATTTCAAACAATGTACTTTATGCTAAGATCAATTCTAAAAGTTCTACTTAACCAAATTTCAATTGTACAAATTTATGTGGGTTCCTTATTGTCTTAGCTAACTACCAATCAAATCAAATACCACGAAACTTACTCAAATCATTTCTATATTTCTCAATACCTTACTTCGCTCTGATTTTTATTGAAAATAGAATAGCCTAAAATTTATAAATTCAAAGTTGGGAAGAATTATAACATGGGATTTTTAATGGGAGATTTATACATAATCATAGAAATGGTTATTATAATAGATACAAATTTACCCATCATTTAGCCTAAATGATCAAATGAAAAAATAGGCTAAAAAGGGAGAGAAGAGAGTAAATATATGCTTAAACAATAAGGGTACTTATCAAGCATATCCCTCTTGATTTTTTAAGTGGCTTCTTTAATCAAACGATGCTTTTGTAATGACCCTTCATGTCATTATTTGTATTTCCACTTATTTGCATTGTTAGAGCTTTTTCATTATTTCCCCAAGTTATTTATGAATTGTTGAAACAAATAGTTTGGTAATCAGGCAATTCATTTAATTTTTAGAGCCAATTCCCTATTAAGAAGTTTTTGTTGGTTCAAAATGTCCACCAGGCAAAAACTTTAGTAAAATGATCTTAGATGAAAATTATGACTGTGTAAATAGCTCTAGAATATCAATTTAAGGCTATGTATATCTATGGTTTGAGTCCTAACATACTCGAGCTCATTTCGACCTATTGGTCGAAAAGTTGAAAAATTAGAAATTTGGGTGTCAGACCCACATTTGGTTAAAAAAACCTCATACGAAAAATACAAATTTACCAAAGTATTTAGAACATCAAATTTAGTGAGGTTATATAGTTCATTTACATATATCAAATTCGAGATGAATCCTGAGGCAATGTTTGAAACTTGGAAAATTTTCCAAGTTTCTATTGCAATGGTGTTAGTGCAGGAATCATCATGATCGCGCTACGACAATAGTGGAAAGATCCATGGTGATCACAGTTCATGGTGCACGATATATAACAATATATCTTTGCCTGGGATGGGTATTAAAAAGCCCTTTATGCCACATTTTGGACACTTTTCACTCTTCTTTAAGACTAAAAAAACCCTAAAATGGTGTGTTAAATTCAAATTGAGTATTGTGAGTATCTTGAGAGCTTAGATAACATATATTTTCATGATTAACCTCAGATTTAAGGTATGAATCCTTCCATTTCATGCTTGAATTTCTTTATTTCTTGACCAAAACCCTAGCTAGCTTGAGGTCTTGATTGTAGCCAAAATAAGCTTAGTTTTCACCTATTTCTTGAGGGTTATGATTTTTTGATGGTGTATGAAACTTTTGTTGATCTCAAAAATTTATTTTTCATAAGTGGGACCAACTTGATATTTTTTGGTTTCTTTGTTGGACCCGAAGCACCATGGTGCAATGAGGGTATCGATATTCTTATTATAATATGTAGATTGTATTTTGTATAGCTTGGCACCTTGTAGAAGCCTCTCAGAAGGGAAAAGGGAATGTTTAGTGGTTTATGAGCTTTCTTGGATTTGAGGTAGGTTAGGCTTATTCCTTGTTATATTAAGCTATGTTATAGTATAATAATGATATCTTGTTAGATTGAGATGGTTTTAAGGTGTTATAATGTTGAATAGTAAAACTTGGGCTTAGTTGAATCATTTAGGACTGTTGAACCCATAGATTGGAATGTTTGGCTTGTAGGCTTGAATCTTGGTAAATTTTACTTCATGTCTCATGGTTATAATGAGGATGCTCTATTTACCTTAGATAGATAGTAGTGACCTTATCACTCATATTGTAGGTTAGTTGAACCTAGTTGCTTGTATTTATAGAGTGCCTTCATTACTAGGGTTGAGTTAGGTGTGGTGTTGGGAAAGACCTTTTCCTTAGTACTATTAGTGGTTTGATATGCATCTAGGTGTTGGTATAGATACCTTAGCCTAGTCCTAGATAGTAGTTGGACTTAGAATGTATTTGGGGGAATTAAAAAGGGGTTCTTGACCCACCTTAAGTTTTGATTAAGGTAGTCCTCTTGAAGACCTTAGATGCTTACTAAATTCCTAGGAAAGGCCACCTTGGAAGCATATAGGCTAGCCTTGGTACTAAACTATGGTGATGCCATTAGAACTAATGTTCATGGCCTAATTGACTATAATTATCGATGATGTCATAATGAGCTATTATTCATGTCATTAAATGAGCCCACGACTATGTTATAAATAAATCCATGGTTTTGCTATTACTCAAGTTAGATATAAAGTTTCTTTATGCTATTGTGGGGCCAATGAATAGGTTACTTGTAGGCTATTACTCATGATAATGTTTATGGTTGTGCTCATGGTCTAATGGACTAGATTAGTGACTTATATCATATAATAGGCATGTTACCTATATATATACACTTGTTGATAGTGTGACATTGATGATGAATGAGTAAATATGGAGGTATGCTCTTCTTGCTTCTCCCTTTATGTTCTTTACTTTAGCCCTCGTGGGGCTTGTTATTTACTTTAGCCCTTGTGGGGATTGTTCTGTATTATTGATAATAACCTGCCTATTGTGATGATATTGGTACCCGACAATGCTAGGGAGGTTATGATGATAATGATAATGCCCGAAAATGCTAGAGAATCATCATGATGAAACACCTGGCATGGCTAAAGGATGATTATTGATGTGCCTATCTGTAAATCTACCGGTTCAAGTCTAACTATCCCTATGTGTTATGACTCGAGACTATCCACTGGTCGTAACACGGTGCTTGGAACCACAAGTGATACCAATCTAAACCATGAACTGGCATACTATTAAGAAACTGATTTATAATATATTAAATAACTGGTTCTGCTGTTCAAAAATATAATCATGAAAAAATTTGAAAAGAATTATGCTGATATAATTTACAATCTAATAAACTGAAGAGAGAACTAAAATTTACATGACTGACTCTGACTGACATCTATAAAGCCTCTACTATACTGAATATAGATAGTTGGTAAATTTCTCCAACTACCACTAATAAATACATATGGAAAATCAAAAATATGACATAGTACAGGAAGTATATATGACAGGAGTCCCCAAAATAGGAGAACTTATTAACTGCTGACTAGAAGCTGCAACTGTCTGATTATGATGCATAGGTTATAACTGGTACCTACATTATAAGACAATGTTGCACATTGACATATATGTGGATTAGTACTATTGAAATGTACTAAGTAAGTGGGGGGAATGCAATAACTAAAACTGATTATATATGAAATTTTAAAACATGCATGTTAAGTGTAAGTAGACTCACCAAAATACTAAAATAAACTGAAATCTGAAGTAGCTTAAATGATGAGTAACAAACATAATCTGATAAGCTGGTGAATCACTACACTTAGTTTCATAAAACTTTACTTTTATAATATAAGTAGAACTGAAGCTGGAAGACAGTAAAACATGGGTACTATATGCATATTGGGTCTGGAACTACAGAGTGGAAGCCAACATAACCCATGGATCTAAATACGTAAGTGTACTGGGCATGACCTCATGAAATTATGATATCTGAGAATGCAAGACCAAGTATATATATATTTCTGAAATAATCTATAAACTAAAATGCTAAAATTTGATAACTGAATAACTAATAATCTGTATACTTTGGTCAAGTACACTTGAACTAAATTTGTACTGAATACTGCACTAAGACTGTGGAAGCTATCATCTAACCAACATAAATCATGTGAGCTATCATGGAGTCCAACATCTGACCCACGTTAAGAAGCGTTGTTCTGCCTTGCCATCGAAATAGAACCTAAACTGTAGAGATCACTAAACTGGTGTCCCGAAGGATGAGGGTGTCATGACTAATTGATGGGGGACCCCTCAAAATCTATAGTGGCACCGTAGGTCTAGAACTTAGGAAATGCTAATAACATCTCATGCCTAACTGACCGGGGAGATGCCATCCCTTTATTCACTTAGTGCTAAATCCCACTCCCTACTAAAAGACACTAAAATACTAACTGGTGCATGCGCTGATAACTAATAACTAATAAGCTCGGGTCATGGTGTTTTAAAAATATCAGTGCATACAAATTTTGAGATAATTATTAATGTATAAACTGATACTGTAACTGAAACTGGACTGAGTTTAACTGAATATAATTTCATGACTGATAGTGCTCATTATAATAATAATAACTGATTAAATTAGAATAAATCATGTTTTAACTTAATCATACTTGAAAATCTAAAAATTTTGTAAAACACATAGGTATCGGGTGTTCATAACCTACCAGCATTGAATGACCATAAAGCACAATATCAACACTTAAAACTATAGTATAAAAATCATAGTTCAAAACCCAAAAGCATAGAAACTTAATCAAATACATGAGAATCATGAACTTAAACATGGGAATATATTAAATATGGGAAATCAATATGATTATGTGGCTAAGATCATAACTTGACATTATAACATGAAATTCACTCAAATAAAGCATAGGAAACTCAAATTCATAGCATGTGGAAATCAATAGAATAGGACATAAAAACTTGCAACTCAAAGCATGAATAGATTAATTCACTTGAAAACACTTGTAGACATGAAAAATTTCATAATTCGATATTATAACATGAAATTCAACTGGATACATCATGGGAATCAAAACTTAAAGCATGAGATAACCTAACTTTTCATGAAAGCATCCTTAGACATGAATTTAGTCAAATTACTAAGGAAATATTGATTTAAATTCATCCTAAATACATGATACTTCATAAACAATTGGGCTCCATGGGTGAAAAGGGATCCATGGATGAACTCCCACATACCTTAATAGATAATTTCTTATAATTTATTGGGAATTTCTTGAATTTTCTTGAACTTAGAATCTTGAATTCTTTTTTCTCTTAAGAGAAAATCTTGAACTTTGCTCATGGGGGAAAAGAGGAGGGTTTTTTCATGAGTAACTTTGAGGAAGATGGGCAAATAATGCCATTTGGGGTGCTATATTCGTCCTTTAGACATTGGTGTTGAAGAGAAAGTACCCAGGTTTCCTGGATACTTAAGAATCTGAAATAGAGGGGTAATAAACTCTGTGCCGCACCCCAAATTGCATGGAGATACCGCTCTTCCATGGCCAAATCGCGGACCCTTACCGCCTCCCATAAAAAAGGCCATAACTTTTTGCTCTGGTATCAGATTAAGTTGAAATTAGTATAGTTGGAAAGCTAACTCAATTATCTATAATTTAGTAGGACATAATATAAAAAATCCTACGTATATGAAAAGTTATACATATTCAAAGTAGACCCTTGTAGAATTAAATATCAAACTTTGAACTAATCAAAGGCTCTTAGCTCAACTTTGTTCTAAGTGATTCCAATGAAAGATGTATTCAAAATTATATCTTAGAATTAGAGTTAAAACGTATAAGAATGACATGTCAAAGTATAGTCTGAAAAATGCGGGGTGTTACACTAAGTATGGCAAATTATATGCTCATATGTATATATATTTTTCTATATGTAATTTGGGTATTTTGTTGACATTTGGATATCAGTTGTATCCCTCTAGTGTTAAATTCATATAAGTAGTATCGTTAATGATTAATTATAACCAAGGGTTCACGATGGATATTGTTTATGTGATTAATCAAGTCTAGTTGGTATGTGGGTAAACTAGTTGTAAAATGAGAATTCACTTAGTGAGTAATGTTAGTAATAAATAATGGTTAGTTAAGGGATGTTGGCTATTAAAATAGTTGTGTGGTGAATAGTTGTCTAATGGATAAATATGATGTCTACGAGTCTAATGATCTAGTTAATAATCTTTGTTTAGGAAATAAATAACGGCTAATGGGTATTGATGATAAGTGGATAATGATGGTAATAGTATGAAATATGATTACATTGTCAATGTTGGTATCAAATGAAAGTTAGATAAAATATCCAATTGATGATAAATATGGAATATGGTGGAATAATTATGATATTTGTATATGTTGTTGGTTAAAGGCCTTATTGTTATCTCTCTTGGGTGTACTCACCCATAGTATGGGATGCGATGATGAGTTCTTTACTTTATCCACTAGTTGTCGTATGGGCGCCAACTTGTTAATTATTATTGCTTGTGTATATGCCATGTGATGCGTTATGGTTATGAAATATCTATTTCTTATACACAATAATATTGGTATGAGTTGATGCCTTATGTTATACTATTATTCTGGTTTAATTACTCATTATATACAGTGATGATGGAGATGATTCTGGTTCGATCCTATACCTTGACATACCTAGGATTATCTTGTAATATATCATCTTTATATCATGGCTTAGCTCAGTCAGCCGAGGATGTTGTAACACTTCAGATTTTTTTTGGACCTTAGAAAATTCCTTGATTTTATGCTTAATGCCCAACCAATGACTCACCGTATGAGTCGTAAGGTGTTATTATAGGTTATAGGACCTCAAATCATAAAGTGACCAATGTGTTACCCAAAGTATCTGACCTGAGTATGATTAGGACATAACTAGTTGTATGTACTCTTTATGAATTGTAGGGTCTCTTCGTAGCCAAACAAGTGTAATGGTCCTTTGTTTCTGATGTACCTACACTTGATCCACATGAGTTGTAAGGTCTGAGCATAAGTCTTAAGGTAAAACACGTAGTTAGACCAGTGTAGGTGCCTTATGCTACTGTCGAGACTATGACTCATGGTAACAAGTCATAGCATGTCCTCACGAGTCACAGAGCGACCTGTTGTCAAGGGAGCCAAATTTTTTAGCTTTTAATTAACGGAACTTTGGACATTTCCCTCTTTCCCCCACTTAGACCCCAAGTCCATCAAACAATAAAAAAAGGGTTATTCCCATTTTTTAACAAGTCAAATCATACTATCTACTCTCTTAAATTCCCCCAAAGTAAGGACAAGCTAGGGTTTCTAAAGGTTGTCTATCAATCTCCAACTATTGGCTTCTCTCCATAATTTTTTATTATCTAAGGAATGTTACTCTTCCCCAAATCTTATTTTTTTAAAGCATGTGCTTTAGATTGTTATTCAAGTGGTTTTGAATGTTGGATTTAGAATGTGGGTTTAGGGTTTTGAATGATTGTTTTCTTAAATGAAGTTCCCATAGTTTATATGTAAATTTTCATGCTTTAATAATGGTTTTGAATATGTCGAGTGCATGGTCCTGGTGAATAAACTAGGTGGTCGTGGTTTCCATAAATTAATGGTTTTGAATATTGTAATTGATACTACCTCAAACTTATTTTATGAATCTTGTTTTGAACATGAAGGTATGCACATTGAACTACTTTTGAAATCATCACATGATATAAAAAGCTATTGGAATATAATGGTTTTGAATTTAACCTTGGGGGTCGTGGATTCCCCCAAGCTAATTAATAATTAAACCTAGGGGGTTGTGGATTCCCCTATGTGTTTTAATGATTAGAGCTTATGGGGTCATGGATTCCCCCTAGATATGTTAATTAAAATGGAATATGTTATTAATTTGCAAGTGTAGTTGGTATGACGATACCAATAGTGTGTGCCTTAATGGATAGTCATAGATCAATGAATGATAATTTATAAAGATTTTAATTGGGCTTAAAGGGGGTTGTCTAGCGTGCCATGAAGGTGAAAGTCCCGAAGGATGGATATTGGAAACTCACATTTGTCAATGTGAGGGTTGGTCTTGATAACCATGTACATATGCCACAATATACATATATTTGTATCATGGATGGAGAAGGGTCATGGATTCCCCGACCTCTATGATATCTTTAGTTCATATGGCTAACACTTATTGGAGCCTATCCAACAAAGGGGGACTAGACCCATATAGCTCAAGGATGTGTTTAGGACGGTTAAGCTACACAGTCCAGGCTAATATTTTAAATCTCATATTAAACCTTATTTCTTATCCCAGTATCTTATCTATCTATCTATATATATATATATATGCATGTACGTGAATATGTACATTGAGTTTGGACTTTCTTTGTAATTGGCTTTATTTTATCCCTATCCTAAGTTACATATTAGTGCTCACCCCACTAACTATCTTCAGATGCTATATCCCCATTAGATGTATGAATCAGAGACACTTCTACTTTTCCGATGTAGTGATAGGTAATTCTTGGATCATTCATGATTTATCTTAAAGTGGTAAGCCTCATTCTTCCAGAAGGGTTGTTACTTCTTCGTTTAGTTTATGTGATAGACTATTCCTGTGGTTACCTTTTGGATATATTTTGGCTATGGTTAGGGTCATGTCCCAACATAGGGGTTTTTAGTTATTAGAGGCTTTGTGGATTACCATGGATTGGGATGGTTGTTGAAATTATTAGATTTCTTGATGAGTTAGTTGAGTTACCTATCTTGTTATTTGTTTAAAACTTGGTTTTATCGTGTTATATGTTTAGAATTCATCCACTACTAGTTGTATTATGATTTATTGACTAGGAAAAGGGGTAGTCTCTGATCTTCGTCAGACTTGAGATACCCGTCATAGCCAGGCCCTAGTTTGGGTCATGAGAAGTTGGTATAAGAGCCCTAGGTTCATGGTCAATTGGGTGTGCACAAAGCCATGTCAAGTAGAGTCTTTTTTATAGGTGTGCAGTGTGCCACACTTATATGGAAGAGGCTACGAGGCATTTCATAATGTTTTCCTTTCTTGTGTTTTAGTTTTGGTCTATAGAGTCTCAGGTCTTGAATTTCCTCTAATTTCATTTGTTCAAATTTAAGATCATGCCTCTTCGAAGATCTAATGCTCATGGAAACTCCTCTGTCCCACCGGAGGATAATATGGATAGAACTATTCCTACTCGTGAAGTGTAGACCTGGTCTAGGGTCTTTGTTCATGATTGCCTAGATGGAGTTTCATTGATAACTACCAGTCCTTTTTGAGCTTCTCAGACCAGTAGTGATTATGCCTCACCTCCCCAAGGAGATATTTCTAATGCTGGATTCTATTGATCTATTCATCTGCTAACCTAGTTGGTGACTTTTTGGTCTCGTCAGTCTTAATGTATAGATTTTGTTGCTATATCTTCTGAGGTCACTAGAGTTGGATAATTTATAAGGTTAAGTCCTCATACCTTTACTGACTCTAAGGTTGAGGAGGATCTTAAAGAGTTCATTGATGAGATAGAGAAGATCTTCTGAGTGATATATACTTCTGACTCGGATGGTCCAGAGTTTGTTGCATATCAGCTGAAGGATGTGGCATATCAGTGGTACAAGGAGTGGGAGCTCTTGAGAGGGGATAACGCCGAGCCCATATTATAAGATGAGTTTTCTGGTGCTTTTATTGATCACTTATTTCCTTAAGAGTTAAAGTAGGTGAGGCTAAGGATTTTGTGAATTTGAAGTAGGCAAGAATGACTGTGAAGGAATATGCTTTGATATTCCATCATCTTTCTTGTTATGCTATGGATTTGGTGTCTTTTATTAGGGCTAAGATAAGGAAATTTTCTTTGGGTTAGTCTTGACATTTGGTGTTAGGGTGCAAGACCGCCTTGCTGAGTAATGACCATTTAAAAGGATAATGTAACACCCCAGATATTTTGTCCCTTTGAAAATTCCATGATTTTGAGCTTACTGCCCAACCTACGACTCAGCCTATGGGTCATAAGGTGTCGTTACAAGTTGTAGGCCCAAAATCATAGGGTGAATAGTGTGTTACCTAAAGTCCTTAACATGAGTACGATTGGGAGTAATAAGTCATATGGACCATTTACGATTCGTAGGGTCTCTTCTATAGCTAAACTAGTGTAATGGTCCCTTGTTTCTTATATGCCTACGCTTAAACCTCACAAGTCATAAGGTCTGAGCACGAGTAGTAGGGTACGACTCATATTTAAACTAGTGTGGGTTCCTTATGCTACTGTCTATACTACGACTCGTCGTGACCTATCATTGAGGGCAAAAAAATTTTTAGATTTTAATTATGGGAACTTTGGAAATTTCCCTCTTCCCCCACTTAGATCCCACGTCCATAATACAATAAAAAAGGGATTATTCCCATCTTTTAACAAGTCAAAACATAATAAATACTCTCTCAAATTCCCTCAAAGTAAGAACAAGCTAGGATTTCTAAAGGTTGGCCATTTAAGCTTCAACTGTTGACTTCTCTCTATAATTCTTGATTATCTAAGGCTTGTTATTCTTTCCCAAATCTTATTTTGTTAATACATGTGTTTTAAATTGTTATTCAAGTGGTTTTGAATGGTGGCTTTGGAATATGGGTTGAGGGTTTTGAATGATTGTTTTCTTAAATGATGTCCCTATTTTTTATATCTAACTTTTCATACTTTAATGATGTTTTGAACGTATGGGGTGCATGGGACTAGGGAATAAAATAAGGGGTTGTGGATTCCCTAAATTGATTATTCTGAATATTATAATTGGTATAACCTCAACCCCATCTTGAAACTCCTTTTGAATATGAAGGTATGCATATTAAACTACTTTTGGAACCATTGTATTATATAAAAAGCTATTGGAACATAATGGTTTTGGATTGAACCTTAGGGGTTATCGATTACCCCAAGCTAATGAATAGTTGAACCTAGGGGGTCGTGGATTTCCTCATGTGTTTTAATGATTAGAGCTTATGGAGTCATGGATTCACTCTAGCTATGACAATTGAAATAGCATATGTTATTATCTTGCAAGTGTCATTGATATGACGATACCAATACTGTATGTCTTAATAGATTGTCATGGTTCAATGTATGGGAATGTGTAAATATTTTAATAGGGCTTAAAGGGGATTGTGTAGCTAGCCGTGAAGGTGGAGGTCCCAAAGGACCGATACTGTAAAATCACATTAGTCGGTGTGAGGATTAGTCTTTATGACTGTGTGCTTGTGTCACACTGTACATATATTTGTATCATGGATAGTGAGGGGGTGGATTCCCCGACCACTATAATATCTTTGGTTCATGCGGCTAACATGTATTAGGGCCTATCTAGTAGAGAGGGTTGTACCCACATAGCTCGTGGGTCTTTTTACGACGGTTAAGCTACACTCTCCAGGCTAATGTTTTAAATCTCATGCTAAACCATGTCCCATATCCCTATATCTTATATATATATATATATATATATATACATATGAATGCATGTAAACATGTACATTGAGTTTTGACTTATTTTGAATAGGCATTATTTTATTCCTATCCTGAGTTACATGCTAGCGCTCACCCCGCTAACCGTCTTCATATGTTCTATCCCTATACGATGCAGGAACTAGAGACACTTCTGATTTTCCTGCTCAATGATAGGTAATTCTTTGATCATTCATGAGTCAGTTTGAAGTGGCGAGCCTCCATATTTCAGAAGGGCTGCTACTTCTTAGTTAAGTTTATGTCATAGACTATTTCTTTGGTTTCCTTTTGGACACGTTTTGGCTATGGTCCGGGGCATGTCCCTACATAGGTGGTCTTTAGTTATTAGAGGCTTTGTGTATTAGTATGGATTGGGATGGTTGCTAAAATTTTTATATTCCTTGCAGAGTTAGTTGAGTTACCTATCTTGTTATATGTTTGAAACTCAGCTCTATCTTGTTATATGTTAGAAATTCATCTGCTGTTTGTTGTATTGTGATATCTTAACTAGGCAAAAAGGGTGGTCTTTGGTCTTTGATCTATGGAAGACTTGAGATACTCATTATGGCAAGGCCTTGGTTTTGATTATGACAGATGTCTACTGAGGACCCGTTCTTTTGGTACTCATACTACACTTCTATACCTTCTTGTTACAAATCCAAGTACTAGCTGCCGCCATTGATTTGAGTTCATGTGTTGTTGACATTTCGGAGATAGGGTGAGCTACTGTAGTTTGAGTCATATGTTTTATACTACCTTTTATATTCAATCTTTAGTATTTGAGATAGATGTATAGAGTCTATTCTAAAGCCTTTTGGGTTGTATTATTGACTTTGGATTCTCTTGTACTGACTCTACCAGGTCGTGGGGTTGGTATCTTATAATGATTGAACACCTTGTTTATATTTATAACTTGTTTTTATTTATTTTGTCCTGGGTTGGCATTTCTTACCGTTGTAACCCATTACGTTAGCTCTGGTTATACGATTGGCCTACCTACTGGCGAGGTATAGTACGTGTCATCATGACCTATAAATTGGGTCATGACACCTTTTATTTAACCTAACCAAATAAATTTCCTTTATCCTAAATTTTTGTTGCACACAAGAAAGTGTACATGGTCTACCCATGTAATATAGTGGCCTTATGAAAATCCAAGTATCAATCCCAAAGGGACTACTTATCAAATTTCAATTCAACTACTTAGAGTAGACAAGTACAAATGTAACCACAAGAGTTTGAGAGTTATAACTAAACACAAACTAAAACAATGCGGTAAATTAAAGATTCTTGAACAATCAATATGGACAAACTAAGGATAAAGGTACTACGAACAATCATACTACGCCATGCAAATTTGTTGGTCAGGTTAATTATCTTGGTTGTTGGTCCACGGGGTCGATGTTATGACTATTGCCTTCCGAACCTCTAATCAATTATCTAACTTAGCCCCACAACTACATCATTAAGAGGGGACTTAAGAATTAGTTAAATACATTCATATTCTATCTGGTAATTAAACCAATTAGGTCACTTAGGTAGATTCCTATCCCAAATGCAAATCATAACATCATTCAATTGAGATTATGATCCTATTCTGTCGATCCCACATTCTAATCTATCATTCATCCTTTTGGGTTCACAATAGAGTTAAGGATATATTTTAAGGGTTGATAATCGTTAAAATAGTGATAAAAAGGATAAATAAAAAACCAAAAATGATAAATAATAAAAACCAAGTCAATACACAACAAGAGTAATCATGTTCTTGGCCTTAATTCTTGAAAAGGGTGTTTAACCGCTCTGGGACATACACGTAATCACAATAGATGAATCCATACTAAAATCCATAAACAAACCCCTATTTTCATCCTTCTCAATCATGTCTCCAAGCCCTAAGGTCGTCCAAAGTCTTAACCTAAGTGTTTAAATGTCCTATTTATACTAGGGCCAAGCTTCCCGCTTTTTGTTTAGCCTTCGTGCCACACCCTTATCGCGAAGGATAGGGTACATGGCATGCCAAAATTGTGGAGGGATACTGTAATTGTCAATTTAAAATGAAACCAAGGGTGTGCACACCCTTATCGCTGCATCTAGGCAGCGTGGCATGCTAATAAACCCAGAACTTCCAGCTTCGCACAATGTTTGTCCCATGTGTTTGTCCCTTCATTCCAAGCTTTGTTGTGGTGTTGCCTCTTGATTTACAGCTTATGTATCATCCATTTATCATATTTACCAACTCATAAATAATACTATAATATCAAACATCACGAATTAGAGCTCAAAACCACATAAAATCCAACACGACAAACTAGAAAAAAAATAGCTCAAGCTAAGAGTACTAATTTTTTTGTTTGAACTTTAACTTAGTTTTTTAACTCAAAACTCATTAAAAACAAACCTCACACACTAAAAATACATAAATAAACACATATGCTTACTTAAATCAACCCCAACTCATTAAGAACACAAGATGTCCTCAAAACAAGGCTAAACAAGCATAGATAATGACACTTGGGTGCAGAAATCCACCTAAGATCACACCCCACACTTAAAGCCTTATTTGTCCTTGAACAACTCTTCATTATAAGCATCTTAAATAAGAGATACTCCAACATTAATACTATAATTAAGACACTCAAGCTAGTACTACAATGACTACACATATAACAAGTTTAGCACACCAGCATGTTATATAGAATTGAGAGCTTAAGAATACTACTTCTAAACATACTAACCTCAAGAACAGAATCATCAAGTTGAAAAAATCATGCATATTACTCAATCACAGAGATCCTACAATTCATCCAACTATCATCAAACATGTGCCCTCACCACTGGAGAGTTACCCATAATCACTCACAGTGATGCAATTATCTCAAGAATGGTTATAAAAATCAATTTATGCTCACTCTCACAATGAATTCACAGGTTACATAAGATGACCCATAGGCTTGCCCTTACTGTAGTACTAAACTAATATAAGAATGTTAAAACTTAAGATCAAATAGGTCTTGAGGGTTGTAATGTAGGATGAGGGATGGGTAGGAACTATTCTGGCCAGTAATAGTGACTATTTTCCATAAGTGCTTTAATACATCACATGAACATTAACATTTCTCTAATAACAACCAATTCTAACCACATTCATCTACATACTTGTCTTGTTACGCCCTATATCATTAAGATATTTCAAAAATACTATGGAAGAGAGTATTTCCTATCACAATACATCAACTCTTTTTAAACACCAATAGTTACATATTATGGGACTTTATTTTCACCTTTTTCTTCTTTAATTTCCAACTCTTTAAGCAACCAATTTTAAATTAAAATGCTTAGGAACTTTGGATCAAACTAAGGTTAATGAAAGAAGGGAAATAGGTTACATATAAGGCTACCAAAAAACACAGGCTAAAAGACCCAATGAGGCTAACTAATATCATGCACAAAGGTAGATAAAAGAGGGTATAAAATATGGATATAAACAAAATTCTTATATCATCTCCTCAACCCATGTTGTACCAAAGTGCACACGCAAGTGTACGTGGTCTACCTAACAAATATAGTGGCCTTAAGAAATCCATTTATCAATCCTAAAAGGAACAGTGTTAAGCAACTAGCTAATTTCAGTTCAACTATTATGAATCAATCAGTACAAACATAACCAGGAGATTTTGAAAGTTATAACTAACAGTAAACTAGAATAATACAGTAAATTAAAGTTATTGGACAATCAGTGGAGAGAAGCCCAGGGTTAAGGCAGTGCGAACAATCATACTACATTACATAAATTCATTGTTTAGGTTAGTTTTATTGGTTGTTGGTTTGCGGGATCGATGATGCGACTATGGTTTTCCAAATCTCTAATTGATTATCTAACTTATCCCCCACAACTACATCATTGAGCGGGAACACGAGAACTAAGCCAAATACGTTCATATTTCATATCGTACTTGAACCAAATTGGTCACTTAAGTATCTTCCTATCCTAAATTCAAATCATAACTTCATTCAATTAAGTTTACGATCCTATTCTATACATCCCACGTTCTATCGTATCATTCCTTCTTCCGGGCTTATGATAAGATTATACATGTATTATAAGGGTCATGAATCCTTAAAATAGTGATAAAAAGTATAAATAGATGACCAAAACTGATAAATAATAACAACCAAATCAATTCAAAACAATAATTCTTATTTTCTTTGCCTTAACCCTGGAAAAGGGTGTTTAGCCACTCATGGATGTAATCGAATTGCAATGAATTCGTACATGTTAAAATCCATAAAAAATCAAAGTAATGAAATACAAACCCTAATCGAAGTGTTCTCCAGACTCCCTTTAGGTTTCAAGGTCGTTCAAGGTGTGAAACATAACAACTAAATGTCCTATTTATACTTGGATATGAGTCGATTTTGACATAGGCGCGTGCCATACCCTTATCGCGTATCCTAGGATCCATGGAATTCGCTAATAGCGGTGATATAATTTAATTGGACATTTAGGATGTTACCAATGGTGTTTCACATCCCTAACTCAAAGAATATGGTCCATGGTATGCCAATGACTCCAAAACGTTCATTTTAGTCAAGTCTTGTCCCTAATGTTTGTCCATCATTTACAAGCCTTGTGGTGTTGTTTCCACTTGATGTATAGCTTGTACATCAACTATATATAATCATTATCAACTTAACCAGCATCCTATAGCATCAAACACCATATATTAGGGCTCCAAACAATATACAATTCAAGATGATGAACTAGTAACTTAAGCTAAGGGAACTAGTTTTGTCCTTTTGATCTTTAACTTAGTTTCTTGTCTTGGCTTGTTTAAATTGAATCTTAAACACTATAAAAAATTTATTACACACATAATTACTCAACTATACCTTTAGTAACCTATTGCACACACTATAATCCATCTAGATCAACTAGAATAACATCTAGCTTAAGCTAGTAACACTAGTTTTCTCATCTAAACTCTAGGTGGTCAAATTGATTCCAAACTTGTTTGAAACACACCTTAAAAATTATAATCAAGTAGTCTGACACTTAGATTCTAAGGTATCTTATTAAAAACTCATTAAGAACACAAGAAGTCCTCAAAAAATACTAAATAAGGTTGGATAACAAGTCTTAGGTGCATAAATTCATCTAAGATCAACCCACACTCTTTATTTTGCTTTGCACACACCAGGCAAGTTCTAGAAATCAAATGCAATAAGGAAGACACAACAACCCCACTCACACATGGCACATTCTTAATTCATATAGTATCATCCTAGACTCTCAACCAAGAAATCACATGAATACAACAATAAGCAAACAACGTTCAAGAGTTATATTCATGAGCATATAAGTATCAAAAGTTGTCATTCACTACAATCAACATGCTTTTTTTCAACCACATACACATGTATCATGCAATCATACATAGCACCAATAAGAAAATCTCACTTAACTAACAAAAAAGTTTAAAATTTACTCCTAAAAAAGGGATACTGGGTTTAAAAAGCACCCCCGTGGAAAAGAACCAAATAGAATAACCATGGGGTGGGTAAAGTGTGCACCTACTAAACTGAAATGCACAAACTAAAAAATAAAAAGCAAAATCTTTTTTCAATTTTTCAAAAAAAATCATATTTAACTAAAACTAAGAAAACAACTAAGAATTAAGACCCTATAACATCACTTCACCAGAAACCATGGGAATTCCCCCACCCCACACTTTAAAACTTACTTTCTCCCTAAAGTAAACTCAAAAGTAAGTTTAGATATACTCTCTAAGGCCTCTAGGACTAGCTAGCAGCATCTTTAAACATCAATAGGGTCTGAGGACCCCATACTCAGTCTTTGCCATATTTTTTTCTCAAGTCTATGGTACTCAGAATTCCTATTAACCCATGACTCCACAAAAACAAAAACTATGTAAAGTAAAAAATAAGATGCAAAAGTAAAATACCTCTATTAACTTGGGTTGCCTCCCAAGTAGTGCCTGATTTAGTGTTGCAACATGACCCAATATCACTATATCTCAGTTGTTTCCCTTCATCTTTTTCCTCCAACTCGGAGGATATCTTCCCACGCTTTTCGGACATCTTGAGTGTGAACTCTTAAGGTCAACATCTTTTTCAGCAATAGCCTTTTTAGGCTCATCAATTATCATACCTTCGGGCTTAGGTGGTGGCTTGGGTAACTTAATAAGACAATCCGAAGAGGTCTTTGGCAGTTTATATTACCCCACACTTATCCACTATTGTCACAGTTATCATACACTAATCTTTATATTGGGAAGGTGGATTGAGTGGTTTGTAGACTTTGAAAATCACCTTTTCATCATCTAGTCTCATATTTAGAGTACCCTTTATCACATCTATCAGCACTCCTCCCATTTCTAAGAATAAACATTCTAGAATAATTGGTACCCTATCATCTACATCATAATTCAAAACAATAAAGTCAGAAGGGATAATAAGCTTACCAACTTTTATGAGCACGTTCTCAATAATTCCTTCAGTACGGACTTCGGTTCTGTCTGCTATCTGAAGCACAACAAAGCATGGTGTTAGCTTTCCCAACCCATGAATGTTGAACACTGATGGAGGCATCAAGATTATACTTGCCCCCAAATCACTCATATCATGGAACACATCATTGTCACCATGGATAACATACTAAGAGCATCAAAAATCATGTTAGCCTTACCTGGGTGATAGTGAAGACTAATAGCTTATTTCTTGACAAGATTATTCCATCTTCTTTGCCTTATATTAAGCTCTCTCTGAGTGAACACATACCGTAGACTCTTATGATCAGATAAGATATTCATGTGAATACCATACAAATAATGCCACTATATTTTCAAAAAAAAACATAACTGCCAACAGCTCCAAATCATGGGTAGGATAATTCCTCTTATGCACTTTAAACTTCCTAGATGCATAGGCAATCACCTTCCCATATTGTATCAAAACACAACCAAGCCCAACCCGAGATACATCTCAATTAACCACAAACCCATCATTGCCTTCCGGCAAAGTCAGAATTAGAGCCGAAGTTAGCTTATCCTTTTACTTCTCGAAACCCCCTTCCCAAGCATCTGACCAAGAAAACTTGACCTTCTTCTAAGTTAACTTATTCAAAGAAGCAGCTATCAGTAAAAATCTTTTCACAAACCACCTATAACTCCCGGTTAAACCCAAGAAATTCTGAATATCAAATGGAGTCCTGGGTCTAGTCAACCTCTTTACTACAGTAACCTTTTGCAGATCCACCATGATCCCCTCACAAAAAATAATATGACCCAAGAAAGTTACAGTGCTCACCAAAAACTCACACTTGGAGAACTTGCCATAAAATTGTTGTTTCTTTAAGGTCTGCAACATCACACGGAGGTGATTAGCAGATCCATCTCACTCTTCGAATAGACTAAAATGTCATCAATAAGAACAATCATGAAGAGATCCAAATACTAACCAAAAACCCTATCCATCAGATCCGTAAATCCCTTTGGAGCATTAGTCAACCCAAATAACATTACCAAAAACTCAAAGTGCCTATATCGAGTATGAAAAGCCATATTAGGGATATCTACTTCCCTAATCTTTAGCTAATGGTACCCAGACTGAAGATCTATCTTAGAAAAGAACTTGGCACCTTACAACTGGTCAAACAGATCATCTATCCTTAGAAGAGTGTACTTATTCTTGACCATCACCTTGTTTAATTGCCTATAGTCAAAACACATCCGAAAGGATCCATCATTCATTCTCACAAACAAAATTGGTGCACCCCATGGGGATAAACTAGGATCCATAAACCCATTATCCAGAAGATCCTTAAGTTGATCCTTGAGTTGCCTCAACTTAGCCAGAGCCATTCTATACGGAGGAATGGAAATTGGACGAGTGTCTAGAACTGGATCAATACCAAACTCTATTTGCCTATATGGAGGAACACCAGGAATATCATCCGAAAAGTCCTCTAGAAACTCATTAACCACTGGAACTAACTGGAAAAAAAGACCTTCCGAGTTAGAATCTTTAACTCAAACCAAGTGATAAAAACAATCTTTAGAGATTAACCTCTGAGCTCTAAGATAAGAAATAAATCTCCCCCTAGGATCTAATGAACAAAGGTCTAATTGCCACCAACAGATACCGCATATCTCCTATAAAATCTTAATAATAACCGTCACCTGCTGGTGGAACTCCAAAATAACTTCTTTATTAAAACCAAAAGATATAGCCACATAAGGAGTCACATAGGAAAGAGTAGACCTCGGGTCAAGCAAATAATATAAATCATGAGAGAAAAGCTATCATATACCAGTAATGATATCAGGTGACGCCTCAGATTCCTATTAAGATGCCAAAGCATACAACCTATTCTGACCAATACTAGAACCAGGAGCAATAACAGAACAAGATGCAACACCACCAGGAATAAGAGCAGAAAATAAATCAAAATGAATTTTATTCACCTATAGCAACCTTATTAACAAGAAAATCCCTAAGCCGATGGTCTTCCTATCCATACTTCAAGAATTTAACCCCTCATTCAAAGCAATAACCAACAAGAAGGTCATAAAGAAACTGACTTACCTTCTTTTGCCTGAGATTGGATACCTTGTGCCCAAAAATTATCACCACCATGATGATTATTGTCGCCCAACTGGTAAGGAGCACTATAAGAAGAGTAGGAACCAAAAATCCCCCAATTCTTTTTCTATCATTTGCCACCATGTCGACTACCCTGAAACTGAGCACCTCTCTAGTTAGAAAACTTTCTCCTCTTTCTTCGTTCTATCCCCAAACTGTACTTGCTTCCTCTTTTCATCCTCCACTTACTACATATGAAAAGTCAACCTAGAGATGTCCATATTCTTAATCAACAAGACAATCTTGCTCTCCAAAATCAAATCCCAATTCAAACCAAAGATGAACTTCCTCATTGTTACCCGCATGTCAGAAACTTAATCAAGAGCATAACTTAACAATTGATGAAACTTTAAGTCATATTCCTTGATAGAAATCCTCCTCTATTTGAGGTTCGCAAACTCATTCATCTTTCCTTCCCTCAACTCTTGGGGAAAGAACTGATTTAAGAATGCCTTAGAAAAGGTATTCCACAAGAATGATTCTTCCACATCACCCTTATCCCTGTCCCACTCTTCATACCAATTATATGCAACCTCTTTGAGATTATAAGTTTCAATGTTTACCCCTTCCATATTAGTAGTCTGCATCACCTAAAATATCTTTTCTATTTTTTCTAAGACGCCCTATGGATCCTCCTCCACCTTTATTCCAGAAAAAATGAGAGGACCCATCTTAATAAATTGGCCAACCCTTATGGCCTTCACAGACAAAGAACCGGTCACACCCTACTCAGCCTGAGTAGCGAATATCTAAGCAATGACATGAATAGACTGGCAAAATTCTGCATTCATCACCTTGCCTTAAGGAGGACTAGTGGCAACTAGTTGAACTCTAAAACTATTAGGATAGGACCTTGAGATCAGAGATGAACACCAAAAGTAGGATGCACCCCTTTAGCATTACCCCCGAATGGGATACAAGAATTTCCTTATGTTCCAAATCTATGAGGCATGATCTGAAATACATATAAATAAGCATTAAAGAAGATTCCAGGACTGAGACTCCAAGATTGAAAATAGAATACTAAGAAAGTGAAACATTTCTAAATTACTTGTAGCCTTTCCCTTATAAGTGTGGCACGCTACACATCCCTAAAAGAGACTCTACGCGTCATGACTTTATGGATGCCCAATTGATCATAAAACTAGGCTCTGATAACAACTTGGTGCGACCTAACCAGGGGCCTTATCATAATGGCATCCCAAGTTCGACTAGGACCGGAAACCACCCTGTTACCCAACCCAACCTATAGCCCCTACCCTGAGTCGACTGAATTTTGAGCATGTAGAAAGATAGTGTGATAACTCACATGAAGACTCTAGGATAAGATCACAACTGTGACCAACCTAATTGAGTCCAACCATTCCATACCAACAATCCAACCATTCCAAACCATAACAAAACAAAGGGCATAAACCATACCATAACCAAAGATATTCCAAAACATAATGTAATTAATCCCAAAATAAAATATGATGAAACTGTGAGAAATTATGCCTGGTGATGTCAGCCCACCAGCTTATTCAAATGCCAAGGCTGACACCAAAATTAGTCCCACCCATTCCAACCCATAAAAGTATCACAAAGACTCTAACCAAAAGTGTAATAAAATTTGGTTGGGACATGCCCCCAACCATGGCCAAAAATAATATCCAAAATAAATTGAAATATCTTAAAGTGTCCATAACATGAAATAGATCCTTCCAAAAGGATGAAATCTCACTACTTTAATCCAAATGTTGATACCCAAGTCAATTACTATGTAGGAGGAGTAGAACGGTCTATTCTTGCATAGAGTGGGTATACAGACTCTTGTAGATGTGTTAGTGGGTGAATTCTAGCACTATTTCAAGGTAAGGATATAATAATGCCATTTATAAAACCAAGTAAAACCATCTATATGCACACAACCATTCACACATATATATAACCATGCTAGAAAAAGGGGACCGGGTTTAGCATGCCTTTAAAACCTTTACTTGGGCTGTGTATCTTTACCATCCTAAACTACCCACGGGCTATATGGGTTTAACTCCCACTGCTGAAAAGGCCCCAATGTATTAAGTAACATGACTAAGGAAGAAAATTTGAGATGACTAGTACATCCCCCAAAATATAGTGTGACATTATATACACGGCCACTAAGAACAACCTCATATCGACAAAAATAAGTTTCCAATTTTGGTTCCCTCAGAACCTTTACCTTCCACGGCTTTGCTACACATCCTACCATTATTGCCCAATTAAAACCACTTTCCATTAATTAAACCATTATCCATTTATTAACCAAGGCCATCAATATCGGTATCATCATACCAATCTTCACTTTCAAGTATTATCCATAGCCAACCATATAGAAGTTTAATGGGACTTTCAAGTGCTCTTCCATTTACCATGTTAAACCACTTGGGGGATTCCATGTAACCAACATGTATAACCATTTAGCCATTCACCTTTCCAAGCCATTTAAACCATGAATAATTCCTTTACTAAGTTTTAAAACAAGCAAGAGTTTCATTAAAGTAGTCAATGCAATAAACATAACTTTATAAGCATTTTGTTAAATACACTGGGGGAATATAACAAAACTAATTCCAATTACCATTAAACCATTCCTATGCAATCTAGTTATCCAAAACCATTATTAATGCATATAAAAGCATAATTAAAGCCATGGAAAACCATAAAAAAACCATTTAGTATCAAAACCCCCAATTCATATTTGAAAACCAAAATCATACAATGTATGAAATCATGAAAATATTAATAAAACCATGCCTTTATAAAAAAATTAATAGTGAGGGAAGATAACATCCCTTAAACTAAGATAATGATTGAAAGAAATCACCAAGACAAGCCCCAAATCAATCCTTTAGTTGAAACCCTAACTTTACTTGATTATAAGATTTTGATAGAATTGTAGAGTGTTTAGAAGAGTTTCTAATTGTTAATGAATGGAAGAATAGGGTAAATATTCTTCCAAGTAGGTTAGAATTCATGGGACCTTATTAGGATGAGTTGGTAAATTTCTAGAATACCCCCACTTAAGTTGCACCAAAATCCCATCACAGGGATACAATTAACCCTTATAAGACATACTCTTCCAATACGAGTAGTATCTTCTACTCGTATCCCAGCCTCAACCTTTGGATCGAATATTGTCCGTCATATGAATCATCCCACAAAGTAATATCAAATGCATACAATTTGTACCCTTCATCCGTACCCCTGACAAATTTAAACCCAAGGAAGGGTTAGACATTGTCCACTATATGAGTCTTGGGTATGACTTGTACCCTATCTTATGGCTCACAGTGAGCCACTTGTACTCATATCCAACCCAAGTAACCAAGTCTAAACTTAAGTTAAAGAACTAGATGATTCATAACCACAAATACAACTCATACCCCAATGTCGTATCTATTCCACCAACAAACACAGGTCAGCATACAACTAAACCATACCATCTGTACCCCAACATACAGCTTATATCCTCAAGTCGTATTGGGTCTCAAGACTAGAATTCCATGTAATTTTATAAGGTTTAGAAACCAAGGGGTTTTAAAAGGAGTCTATCATAGGGTTTTAAGACCTTTTATAGACCTTAACTCCCTTCCACATCTTGCTAAAGAAATCACCTCTCTTCTTCTCCCTTCCCCCATCTTCTTATGATCTAGATGACTCTACCAAAGATGAATAGGCTCTCTCAAGCCTAGCAATGGTAGCTTCCTACTTCTTTTGGTCTTCCTGATATACCTCATAATTAGATTGGGACACATATAAGGATGGGTAGTGGAGGGCTCTCCTAGCCCCTAGGGAACACCTTACATAAGCTTCCTAATAGCCATAATATGAACTCTAATATCCTTAAGGGCCCAGTGGTGGTTGACCTATAAGACTCAGGCTCCTCACTTTTTAATTTCCCCAAATCGATCTTCCTCTTTTTTCTTTTTCCTGGTGCACCCTCTCCTCAAAATTTTAAAGGATAGATGGAAGTGCTAAGGTTCACCTAAGTATCTCCAAATTATTACTCAATGCTAGCTCTCTTTCAAATCTCAGTAATTAATAAAGAAAAGAACAGGTGTTTCCCACCCTGGTTTTTGAAGAATTTTATGTCAAAAATCATGAGCTGACTAATATTCAAAGAAATATCATCTAGAATGCAAGAAATCATTCGAGCCCCCAAATCTAGCACTGCTGTCATATAGGTGCAAGGGAGACCGACTGCATATGATGTTCAACGAAATTCGAGCCTTATTAGTTAAGTCATTCATATGGATGTTACTTTTAGTTGTCGCCCATGGGACTTTATTTCTGGGGCAAAGTCTTTCATCAAACCAACTTCTCGATTTGCACCCTTTTTCTTCAAAATCACCTATGTCTACATTTGGGAGCCCACATAGATCATTGATTCATTCCACCCCGAAGTTCACCATTTTCCCCTAAATCTTGATAGTAATGTAGGATAGATCTAAGAAAGACACTATGATAAGATTAGCATAGAATTAATGGACCCATTGCTCATTAGCCTTGCAAGGATCCAGGAAGAAACACCACCACCCTGTGGCCACAAGCCAGTCATAAAATACCAAAATCTTTTCTGATATATTCTCCAAGCATATTCCTCTCTCTTGGAGCAGCTTTGCCCTTAAAAGATCACCATAGTAGTGAGTGTGGCACTCGGATGCCATGAATCAGATGTGGTCATATTTCTCCATGAAATTATCGTAAAAATATTAGAGGACACAACAACATCAATCATTGGCATATTCTTGCACAAACTATGTTATGTTGTCTACTAAAGCTAGTTGGATGGTTACTTAGTGGTGTTTGGACAAAAATTAGAAGTGCAAATTTTTTGGCATACGTAGAAAATCAACCTCGATTACTGCAATTGCGGGCCATAGAGCCACGATTACGGTACCTGAGACCAGTTTTAACACCAATTTTCAATTTCCAAAAATTCTAATTATAAAGGCCAGAGCGTGTTCTATAATAAGGATTTACACTTAAATCATTGAACAAGACAACTAGGTACTCGATTATGCCTCTAGAATGGAAAAACCAATAGTGAATACTCATTCGGGCAACCTATCGAGCACTTGGTGTTCACTCTTCATTTTTCTCAATTTAACACACAACTTGGGTACTCAAGACTTCCCCACTTATGTACACATCATGTTCTAACTGATAAACACCACACAAGTACATTTTATAAAGCATTTTAGCATGAAAAACATATATTCAGGCCTTCCCTATAACATACATTCTATGTCCTACTTTCTATAATTATGGCATAGGTTTGACACACCTACCGAATAAGTGATACAAGAGATATAAAAAGATGTTGTATGAATGCTCATAATTTGGCCAAAATTGGGTACAATTAGAGAGAGAACTTGAGAAGAGAGTCTGATGTGACCGCGATAATGATTTAAGTCCTTCGATTGTGGGTACACGAGTGACCGTAATTGCGGTAACTGGTGGCATTTTTGCTCCCCTATTTTCCTATGTTCAGTTTATTTCACATTTTGGATAGATTTTCCCCTGTTTAGTTTAACATGCGAAAATTTCACACTTTCCCCTTTCTGAAGCTCATTTAACACACTCTATAGAGTTGTAATTGCATGGGTTATTTGATTGACAAAACTAAAATCTACTCTACAAGAATAAAAATAAAGGATACAAGCCACTTTTGTGGCATTTGTGGGTTTCCTCCCATATAGAGCCTTAGTTTACATCGTAGCATGACGTGTTCGTTCTTTCTCAAGTTGAAGTTCTTCAATTTCAACATCAATCACTGATATCACTTGAAGTTCCACGGGTTGTTTCTTTGTTTTGTATTCTCAAAAATATATCTTGTCATAATGAAATCTAAGCCTCTTTTCACCCAACTCTAAGTCAATAATAGCTTTTCTAGTGGCTAAGAAAGGTCGACCAAAAATAATGGGAACCTCTTGGTCCATTTCATAATCTAAAATCACAAAGTCTGTTGAAAGTATAAATTTTTCCACATTGATTCGAATATCAAACAAAATCCTGACCAGCCTCTTTATAGATCGATACGCCATTAAAAGTCTCATAGATGTTGGAGTTTGGTTATCCAATCTGAGCATTTTGTATATGGAAAAAGGAATAAGGTTTATACTCACACCAAGGTTGCATAGATCTTTCACAAACATATGTATTCCAATGGTGCAAGGAATGGTAAAATCTCTAGGGGCTTTCGTACTTTCCGCTATTTTGCTACTCATGATAGCACTACAACCATGGGTGACTTTGATCGTGTAACCTTTGATGAGCTTCTTCTTTGACATCAACTTCTTCATGATCTTGGCATATCCCGGGATCTTTTGGATTGCTTCAAGAAATGGGATATTGATAGAGAGATTGCTAAGCTTGGCCATATATTTCTTGAGTTTATCACCCTTCTCTTTTCCTTGAATTCCTTAAGGAAATGGGGGGGGGGGGTCTTGTATTATGGGAATCACATCAATGTGTAGCTTCTCATTTTCCACCACCTCTTCATCAACTTCCATCGGTTCCTTTTTATTTTTTTCTTGAGATTGTGGTGGCACTTCTTTTGATTTAACCTTAAGCATATTTTCACCCGAATCTTCATTCAAGCGATCACCAAGGGTCTTCCCACTCCTAGTGACTATTGTTAAAACTTGAGCTTTATTCTTTGGACTTACAATAGTGTCACTAAGAAGAACACTCTTTGGTCTAAAATTTAATTGAGTGGAAATTTACCCGATTTAAGTCTTCAATTTTTTAATGGAGGCAGAGTGGGAAACCACAGTTTGATTAATTTGCCAAAAATCACTTTACTTTTCATGGACTATTTTGTCTATTCCTTCTATTCTCATCAAAATCCTTGCACAGACATATTCAATTTTATATTTATCGAGGTAAATGGGGTTACCATCCTTGTCTTTGCCCGGTGATGAGGGGAAACATATCGGTCATAATCACAATCTCTATCCCTTCAATCACTATCACAGTCATGGTCCGTCCATCCTTGATTCCCACCTTGCCTTTGATAGGTGGGACGGAGCCCCCAGAATAATTTGCCAAATACTAAATCTTCTCATCAAGATTCTTGGCCTCTTCTTCATCATAGGCCTTGGATGCTATAATATTTACCACTTTTGTGGGTGCACCCATTGATACGCCCAAAATTATACCTCTCTTACGAGGGAATAAGTTGTCGCTGTCAAATATAGATCCCAACTAGGTTGGGTGTTGAATCCCACAGGAAATACTATGTTCACTAAGTATTGTAATTATTATTAGATTGTTGATCAAAAGTTCCTGAATAACAGGGGTTTTGATTTATAAATTGAATTCTAAGTAATTATAGCTGAGTTGTTCCAACTAATGATTTTTTCTGCTAGTAATAATTCAATGATATTAAACAAAGTAGAGTTATGGTTACCAAGATGTTTAAATAGTTAGGGTTGTAAATCACTTTTGAGTTCTACTCAATAACTTCAATTGCAAGAGCAGCTGAATTATATTGTATACCCATTAGTTTCTCAACCTTAATGGATATTTTATCCTTTAACTCTCTCAAACTTAAGGAATATATTGATTTTTCAACCATTGTCTCATGTAGGTTAATCCTCGCTAAGGCATTTTCCATTAATCTAAAGATTTAGGTCTCTAGATTTCATGTAAACCCTTTCTTATCACAACAAACACTTTTCTATTCGAACAAGTGATTGTTCTTAGGATCAAATTTCAAGTTTACAATCAAGAAAAGTCATTAGAGTGAAGAAGGGTTTATGCAACATCAATTACTTATAGAAACTCAATTGGAACCCCAACCCATATCAACTATTTATATCAAGGCTCCCACAACCCTAGTTATGGGAGCTTAGCCACTTATCTCCATAGAAAAAAGAGAAAAAAATACTTGTATTATTCATAAACAAATTCAAAGTTCACTTACAAAGGTTACAAGAATTAATTCTTGAATCTTCAATAGGAATGGAATGATTAGATCCACAAATAGTTTGATTCGCTGATTTCTACGTTAAAGAGAGATTCAAAGATGGAAAACTAAGATACAAAATATCCAAGATTCATAATATCTCTAAATAATACCCTAGCTGGGCATTTATATGCTCCCAAGTTTAAAATATTTAAATTTAAACTCAGAAAAAGCTGTATCCAAACTCACGGTTCAGTTGATGGCCCGTCAGTCCACTGACAGTCCTTCACATGGTCCGTCATTGAGTGCTCCAAAATGTCAGGTTCTGTTTAGTCCTAACGGCCACCTTGGTGGAACATCGAAGGTCTGACGGTCCATTGGAAAGTCCATGGATCAATCCTCTAAAACCTTGCATTCTGTTTAAGCCCGACAACTATGTTGGTGGTCCTCCGCAAACATAATAGTCCGCCACTTAGACCGCCGCATGGGTCTTCCATCTGGAACTTTATATTTAGATCTGAAAGTCCTCCTGGAGGTCCGTCGCATGACTGACGGTCCACCATTTGGGCCATTATTAACCTTTTTTCTTTTTTTTTCCTTAGTTTTCTCCTTCAGCTGACTTCTTAACCAAAAATAACTCAAATCCACTATTAAATACAACTTTAGTTGCTTGAAAACTCACAATTTTCCCAAGAAAAAAATGCAAAATGTTTCTTCAAAAGCTGAAACATCAACACCGTTAACTTAAGATAATTGCTTGTCCTCAAGAAACTCAGCATTGCTTGTACAATGACAGGCATATTTCGGTCAACTCTCCATCATCTTTCTTTGGTTGAGCTCCTTCTTCTCTTCATCAGTTGATGGACTTCTACTTGCTAAACCAGTTTTCACACAACTATCCAGTTGTCATCCTACTTATACGGCTCAACATATCATAGTCCATAACTGGCATTATTTCAAAGTCAATACATATGCATAAACATGGATACAACAATCTAGAGAGATCAGCCGAATTAAGTGTGACTTAGGTTACCCTCGCAGTCAAGGAAATCCACTACTCAGTATATTTTGTGAATACAAATCTAAACTCTCACAATCATCAAAGAAGTTACAAACATATTACACATACCCATAAACTTGCCCTTATCATTCAATGCTCCTTTATAGTTGACTCGCCAAGATCAAACATGTCTTTCTCAAGCTTGTAGTGAGGCTTTGGGGCTAGGTAAGGAAGGATTTTTAGGAAAAAGTGACTCAACAGTAGTATTTAACTCTCTTTAACCTCAATTTCTACCTACCAAGGCTATTTCTAAACTAGCTCATTCATCATTTTCTTATTCATTTGCACTTTAGCATAACAACACTTTACCATAACAACCCCCCCCCCCCTTTTTTTTTTTTTTTATTTTTCTTAAAAAAAACACAAATTACACCCACCCCCCCCCCCCCCCCCCCCCTTTTTTTATTTTTTTTAATATATATAAAAATACACACAAGTATCAACCACCCTCAACTTATGCTGATGCAATCAATCAAGGTGCACAGTGTCTTGAGTAGACCTGGTCCAGATGTTGAAAAGCATGCTCTAAACCAACATTTCTTTAGACAGCTAACAGCTTGACAATAGCCACCCTCAACTTAGGTGTTTTGCCTCAGTTTCGATTCACAATGCCTAATATTGAGCCAGGGCCAGAGCTAAGTGTTAACAACTTAAAGAGAGTTAACTAGAGTGATTGGTGATGAAGAAAAAATTAACATAGGCTCAAAGAAGGGTTCAAAAATGGAAAATTATTTTTAGTGGGGTTAGTTAATTTGGCTAACCAAACTAAAAACTCAAGGCGGCCTGCTATCACTTCTTATTTCATTAACTACAACACAACATCAATTGAACCAGTCAAGTTCTAGGTACTACACTATGTAAGAACTAATACAAATACTTGCACACAAAAGCAACTGAGTCAAACTCATTCTACTATTCTTAAGATTTACACCACATTTCATCCATATTCTACAAGTTAATGCCAACCACAGATTCACTAACAGTTGAATACATATACTATGAGACAAAATTAAACAATCATACAGACATAGCCATAGCCTGATGCCAACATCATTCATTATCCATATTCACAATAATGTGCTAACATAAATGGCACTTTTATTTGATGGACCAACATTAACAACAGAACAGGACTTAAGAAAGTAAAGATGCAAACCTAAAGTTAATCTTAGAAAAGAAAGAAAAAAAATATGAACTTAAACATAATCCTAGACATGTCGATTCCACTAGATAGAACATGGGAGGAAAAGAATATGGCAACACAATCCCCCATGGTACAAGTACACCACCCCCCATAAAAAAATATATGTACTATCCTCAAAGCATCAAATAAAAGTACAAAAGAGTGGGTATACTTGTATTTCCTCTTATTCATCTAAGGTATCTATGAAGTGTGGTGAGGCTCCAGTGTCCTTACCTGGTGCAATGTTGACCCCCATGGTGGTGGGGGTACTCAAAAACTCTCCCTCCAGAATTGAAGGTACTATATCTCTGCCTGGGTCTGAACGTTTTCCTCTGACTGGGGCGGAACTGATAGACACTCCAAATATTTCATCTTCAACTCTCTTCTTTCTTCTCTCTTCATCTCTCTTTGATCTTCTATTGGATTTCCTTAAATTATGCTGCTCTCTTTCTTTTGGTGTTATGGCTTCTCTTCTTTTTCTCTTTTCAGCACGTTCATCTACCTGCTGCTTTTCTTTATCTTTCATAGGTCTCCCCATTAGATTAAAAATTTCTTCATCATCATCATCACTCATAACCAAGGCTGGATCAAAAGTGGATGTTGTGGCTGCCTTCTCTTTAACTCTTCGATGTCAGCCTATGCTTTCTTAAACTCAGGCATGAACTTTACCATGTCTGGAATAGATAGTTAATCCAGCCTTTTGTTGATTCTCTCCTCCATGTGATTCATCCTCATCTAAATGTCTTGGAAAGGTAGGATTGCCTCAGCTATAATTTTGTCAACAAAAGGCTCGAATTCTGTATCCTAAGTGTTAAGATGCCTTTGAATTTCTTTTGCAATTTCACAGACTTGGTAAAGTTTTCCTGCGTTAGCCTATATTAAGGAAATTCTGCCCCACTATTGGTAGTGCAGATTCTGACCATGCAGATTCACTTGATGGAACATAATAATCGGCAACGACATACCTATTGGAATGTCGACAACGACATACCTATTGGAATCTCTGAAGTATTTGGGGCTGGTGCTGAGTGAGTTTGATAGGCTGGTGGTTTGGTGACACTCATTTTGAACTTTGAGTTATCCTTGGACTTCTCAATGTCCTGATTATGTGTCGTACGGACCTCATTATCTACCCTACGAATCAGAGGCACACCTGCTTGGCTGCATAATTCAGTGATTAAGCACAAAAATGGTAGAGCATTGGCCACCTTATGTGCTCTCATAAATAACTCATCGAAAATGATCTATCCAAAATCAATCTTCAGTTTTGATAACAAACTAGTAACAAGTACAACCCAGGGAATATCCAGATAAGCATCACCTCCCGTAGGCATAAGTATCAACCGGACCACAGCCTACTAAAATTTACCTATGAAGCTAAGGGATGACTTCGTTATGCGCTCACGTGGGTTTATAGCCCAGGAATGATTAATCTCATTAGTCAACACTCCACCCAACCAGGATCTTTGGGTAGATGCATTACGCAGTCGATAATCGAGTTCTAGAATAGCAGGTGAGGCTTCATAATATGGCCCAAATAATATCTTGTTGATGGTTTGGGATGTTATGTCAATGGTAACTCCATGAACTGGAGCTAATTCCCTATTCGGGAGATCAAAAAGCTTCAAGCCTTTTAGAATATCCTTTTTTACCAATACAAAATAATTAGCAAAAAATTCCCTTACCAGATTTGGCTGATATGATCCGGGGACTTGCTTATCTATGTCAATTCATACGCATTAAAACTATGCTCTAACTCAAGATATTCGTGCAGGTCCATCATTACAATTTGATACTTCTTAGCAAATGGCTTTTTGAATGGCCTACTTTCTGTTGGTGCCAACCCATCATAAAATTTACCCCTTGCTCCATCGATTTTCCATCTGACAGCATCTTTGATTTGAGGATCCTTGGGTCTGATCAAGTTGGCATCCTCAGTCTCAGTCTCAACCTCGGCTGCTTCAGTTTGTGCTTCTACATTAGTAGCCCCAGTTTCAACCTCAACTGGGTTAGGGCAAGATGTGACTACGCTTGCCCCATTAAGGATCGAGCTAGTGCTGCCTTGACTTTCCTCTTAAGACTGGAAGAGGGTAGGAAGTGTTCGATCTCTTTTTTGAGTATTGAAGGTTGGTGCCTCCTCACTCTTAAAAGGTTCGCATCGCCCTCCTGCTTGACCTTCGCCTCTACTCAATTGGATTTTATGTGCCATGGTACCTGAAAAGAAGTACGAAGTCAATTACTAAACAAAAATCTGCAAAAATAGTAATAAAAATTGGCTTGACGGTCACACTGACGGGCCATCGATGATGCAACAGTCCGCCAGTTGTGCCGTCAGGCCTTATGTAGTGAGTTCTAATTTTTAGGTCCTTGCAACGGTTGAACTAGTGGTCCGTTAGGTCACTGATGGTCCACCAGGTTGTCAGTCATTTCTTATCCAGTGAGCAACTTCCTTTGGATAATTGCGACGGCCAACCTGACGGTCCATCATAGATTTGACGATCAACCAAGGTGACCGTCAATCCCCATTTTCAATTTCAGACTTCTTTTTGGCATTTTGTCAAATAGATGGTATAACTTATTTTATTTTCAGCATAGCAACGACAATAATTCCATGTTTTTACACATATTTTTCTACTCTAAACATGTAGGTTACTCAGACTTCACCCAAGCAGCATATACCAAAGTTCAAAACCCAGACATCAACAATTTAAACCATAGAAGGAAACAAGATGAAATTTTACATACCAAAACTATTTCAATTATGTTTTGCACTTTGGAAAACCAAGAATATGGGTAAAAAATCATACCTTGAAGATGCAGAAGTTTCACTCCAGTTTTTTGTACTTTAATAAGAAAAACCACTTAACACTTTAACCTGTGATTTCTTTTGTTGTTATGATAAGGAGAAAAGAGGATAAGGGACTTGTTTAAATAGAGGAGAAGAAAGAATTTAGAGAGTCCTAGAGGGAGTAACTGCCTTTAGATACTATGAATCCAAAGGGAGTTAGACAGCTTCAGAATTTGATGAGGTTACAACATATGTAACCGCCTTATATTATCTTTTTAAAAGCTTTTGGGTTAATTAAGGGTCATTTAAATAGGCATCCAACTTAACCCAACTTGACCTGTGACTAGGGTTATGCTAACGGTTAACCCAACGGTCCATCAACTTTGCAACGGTCCACCAGGTTGACTTTTAGGTCTTACCAGAGACATACTTTCCAGACCTTTATGTGATGATCACATCGTCGGTCCGTCATTTCTGCGATGGTCTATCGAGTGGTCCATCAGACCCTTCCAGAAACTCAAATATTCAGCCTTAGGTTGACAGAAAAAGTGATGGTCTACCAGGATTTTGAAGGTCCATCGGTATCTCTGTCAACCTTCTCGCAACTATGAAACTCCTTTATTTCATGGTTTGTAGTCCTGCACACTTTACAAACACATCAAACTGCATAAAAAGAAACCAATAAAAAAACTCTAGCTATGATTACAACAACACTTGGTGGGTTGCCTCCCACTAGCGGCTAATTTAATGTCGTGGCAGGATGCAGTCATCTTGATACTCAAACTTTATCAAGATAGATAGTAGCTATGTACTTTATCGAGTCCATTGGACCAATATACAACTTCAATTATTGCCTATTCACTTTGAAGATACTTCTACCTTTCTTTGCAAGTTCAACTACTCCAGACAAGCAGACTTGATTAACTTGAAATGGGCCTGACCATTTTGATTTAAACTTACTAGGAAATAGCTTAAGTCTGGAGTTGAAGATAAGCACCCAATCACCTTTCTGAAAATCTCTTTTTGCAATTCTCCAATCATGGTACTTCTTTATCTTCTCCTTGTAAAGATCATCTTTTTTCATATTCCCCGAGATGGAACTCATCTATCTCATTCAGCTACCCCAATCTCAACTGTGCTGCCTTATTCCATTTCAAACTCAACCTCATAATTGCCCATAGCTCCTTATGTTCCAATTCAATTGGTAAATAACATGCCTTGCCATAAACCAACTAGTACGGTGACATGCCGATTGGTGTCTTGAAAGTTGTTTTATATACCTATAAGGCATCATCAATTTTCCTATACCAGTCTTGTCTTCTAGCATTCACTTTTTTAACCAGTATGGGTTTGATCTCTCTATTCAAAATCTCCACTTGCCCACTAGTTTGTAGGTGGTAGGGAGTCGCTACTTTGTGTTGCTTAAAACCATACTTTGCTAAGGTAGCTCAAAACACACGTATGCAAAAGTAAGATCCACCATCGCTTATAATGGTGTGTGGCACCCCAAATCGAGAGAAAATGTTCCGTTTAAAGAATGCAACTACTCTTTTCCTTTTGTTGTTTGCCAAAGCAATGGCTTCAACCTATTTCGATACATAATCAATAGAAACTAGAATGTATTTCATCCCATATGAGCTCACAAAGGGCCCCATGAAGTTAATGCCCCAGACGTTAAATAATTCTACCTCTATTATCTTTGTCAACAACATCTCATGGCACTTGGAGATTGACCCCTGCCTCTAGCATTGGTTACATCCTCTCACGTACTCATAAGCATCTTTGAACAAAGTTGGACAATAGTAGCTTTTTTGTAGCACCTTTCTAGCAGTACGATCACCGGCATGGTGACCTTCAACTGGGGATGCATGACATACTTCCAAGATACTCAGCATATCTACTTCTAGAACACATCTCCTTATGATATTGTTAGCACATCACTAAAAAAAATATGGCTCATCCCAGAAATAATGTGTCACATCATGAAGAAATTTGTTTCTTTGATGATAAGAAAGACTTTCTGAAATCACCTCGCTCACCACATAGTTTGCGAAATCAACGTACCAAGGTATTTTCTACATAACAACAGCCAAGATCTCCTCATCCAAAAATGCATCATTGATCTCAATTTTATCTCTAACTGCTTGCTCACCTTCCAGCCTAGATAGATGATCCACAACTTAGTTTTCACAACCCTTCCTGTCTTTGACTTCAAAGTCAAATTCTTGAAGTAGCAGCACCCATCTAATCAACCTTAGTTTTACTTTCTTTTTCACCATCAAATATCTTAAGGCTACGTGGTCAGTATAGGCCACCACCTTGGTTCCTAGAAAATAATCCTGAAACTTCTCCAATGCATATACTACTGGAAGAAGTTCCTGTTCTGTGATGGTCTAGTTCTTTTGAGCTCCATTAAGTGCTTTGCTGGCATAGTAGATTGGATGAAATGATTTGTTCTTTTTTTATCCCAGCACATCTCTAAGGGCAACACTGCTTGCATCATACATGATCTTAAATGGTTTTGACCAATCCGGTGCAACAATAATAGGAGCATCAACCAGTTTCCCTTTAAGGCATTCAAAGTCCTTGAAGCAATCATCATCATAGAAGAATTTGACTTCTTTCTCCAAAAGTTTCCAAAGGGGGTTTGCAATCTTTGGGAAGTCCTTTATAAATCTCCGATAGAAGCCAGCATGACCAAGGAAACTACGCACCCGCTTTACTAAAATAGGAGGTGGAAGCTTCTCTATAACCTCAAATTTAGCTCAATCAACTTTAATCCCCTTTTTTGAAATTTTATGTTAGAGAACAATGCCCCTTTTCACCATGAAGTGGCATTTCTCCCAATTAAGCATAATATTGAACTCCTCACACCATTGCAAGGCCCTACTCAAATTCACCAAACACAATTCAAATGAATCTCCTACCACAGAAAATTCATCCATAAACACCTCTAAGGTGTCTTCAACCATTTATAAGAAACTAGACATCATGCACCATTGAAAAGTAGTAGGTGTATTACACAATCTAAACGGCATTTTCTCAAACACAAAAGTACCATATGGGCAGGTGAATGTCATTTACTCCTGATCCTCTGAGGCTATAAAAATCTAATTGTAACAAAAATAACCATCCAAGAAATAATACCAACCTCTTCCCGCCAACCGATCAAGCATCCGATCCATGAAAGGCATTGGGAAGTGGTCCTTCAATGTCCATGAGTTGAGTTTTCGATAGTCTATGCAAACTATCTACCTAGTGATAGGCCTGAGTGGTATCAGCTCATTCTTCTCACTTGTTATAACTGTCATACCCCTTTTCTTGGGCATACATTAAACTGGGCTTACCCATTTACTGTTTGAAATAGGGTAAACCACTCTTGCATCCAACCACTTGATAATTTCCTTCTTAACTGCCTCTTGCATTGGTGGGTTAAGATGGCATTGGTGCTCGATGGTAGGAGTATAGTCTTCCTCAAGATGTATCTTACAACTGTAGATGCCAGGGGAAAAACCAATAATATTTACAATAGTCCAGCTTATTTCCCTTTTGTACCTCCAAAGCACAGAAATAAGTACTTCCACCTGCTGCTCGCCCAAATCAGCTACAGTAATCATGGGTACCATGTTCCCATTGCCCAGAAATACATACCATAAATAGTCGGACAACTCTTTCCGCTCCAAGGTAAGTGGCTCTTCTATAGAAGTCTTAGCAGGTGGACTTAGACAATTTTTCAAGTCCAAATCCATCTTCTTGGGTGCATATGAATAAGACCCCATGCCCATTTAGGCACACACAGTCTCCTTAGAATCTTTGATACCGTCATGAACAAAATTCATCAATATAGCGGCTAAAGTCTCCACAACAAATTTTTCTTCTATAGGCACTTCCTACTCCTCCTAATAATAGACATCCACAATAGAGAATTTGCTCATATCTTTATGTTGTTTCATGGATTGGAACACATCAAATAGAACTACCTTATCCTTCAGCCTGTATAGTAGCTCATTTTCCCTTAAATAAATAAGCACACTCTCGATTGTGAGAAAAAGTCAACCCAAGATTATGGGCACTTTGAAATCTACCTCATAATTGAGAATGACAAAATCAGCTGGAAATATGAAACTAGCCACCTTTACTAATAAGTCATATAGAATCCCCACAGGTTTCTTCATAGACCTATTCACCATAACTAGTCTCATGTTTATAGTAGGATCCCCCAAATCCAATTTCTTATACATAGCAAGTGGCATCAAGTTTATACTAGATCCCAAATCACATAGAGCTTTTTTAAAATCGAGATACCCAATAGTGCATGGGATGGTAAATGCTCCGAGTCTGCCTTCTTCTACACCAAAGACCTTATGGAGATAACACAACAATGATGAAAATTGTCCATCGGCTCATAGCTAACCGTCCGCTTTTTCATGACAAGGTCTTTCATGAACTTTTCATACCCGAGCATTTGTTCTAATCCCTCCACCAATGGCAAATTGATCGTTAACTACTTAAGCATGGCCATAATTTTTCCAAACTTTATGTCACCATTCTTCTTCTTCAATCTATGAGGAAAGAGAGACGGTGGTTTTAGTAGAGAGTTCACCACTGCTGCCTTTTCCTTGTCTTTCCCTTTTTCCAATCCATCAACTAACTGATGATTAGAAGAAACATCAATGTCATCCTACTTCTCAGACTCTACAGGATTACTTTTTTCAAGCTCAACATATTCTTTGATCATCTCTTCAATAATAGTTTTGCCCACAGAAGGGACTGGTAATACTTTACCACTCCGTGTGGTAATTTCCATGCAAGAGCTATCATTTCGAGGGTTGTAAACTATATCACTTGGCAAAGTTCTGCTCTTCCTCTAATTTAATGCTACTGAGAGTAGGCTCATTTGCTGCTCCAACTATTTGATAGAAGTAGAGTGTGAGTTTACCAACTGACTCATGGAAGACAAATCACTTTTCATAGTAGTCACCCCAGAGTTGGTAGTCTCAACTCCTTTTAATAATTTCTCCATTATGTCGTCCGTGGACATCTTGCCAAAGCTAGTTTCAGCATTATCTCTGCTTCCAGGAGGTACATATATTCCACTCCTATCATTCTTGCTCTTTTAGTTCTCTTGATTTCTATCCTTGTAACCAGCCTTTTCGTAATAGCTCCGACCTTGATTTCCTTGGCTACTGCCATAAAAACCCCCTAATTATTTAGATAGTTCACCTCTTTTATTAAATCAGAGTCAGCTCTTTCCTAAAATGCAACAACTTTCACCTTCTTTATTTTTCTAGACAATAGATGCTTAGTCAGCAAATCCATCTGTGTCTTTAAGTGTTCCATGTCCTGGTCACAATCTTTCTCTTTCTTGTGTTGCTCTGTAGTCATACTACCATACATAGTAGCACTTGCTAATATAGAATCCCTAGTATCCCAAGCTCTACTCTATTTGATCATCAGATCTAGTATCTCTGAAGCCTCTGGAAAAGTAAGGTCAACAAATGACCCTCCTACAACATTATCCATGACTTGCTTCATAATAGAGTTCAAAGATCGATGAAGAGTCTCCGTCAAATGAATATCCATCATGTTATGGTTTGGGCATTGCATCAGCTTGTTTTTAAACCTCTCCTATGTCTCAAGAAGAGCTTCAGTGGGAAGCTATCAGAAGTTATTGATTTTATCCCTCAACTGTACCCTCCTGGAGGGTAGAAAGAACCTTTCTAGGAAAGCTTTTTTCAACTAGCTCTAGTTGGTTATAGAGTCAGGAGTCATCTCATTGAGCTATAGTATCACTTTCCTAGACAGAAATAACAGAAATAAGCATAGGTGGATAGCATTCTGACCCACTCCAAGATTATCAAAAGACTTACAAATGGTGACAAAGTTCACCAAATAAATATTTGGATCATCTCAGAGAACACCACCGAACAATCCTTTAATATGAAAGAGTTGAATTATCATACTGGTAATGTTAAATTTAGCTCCAGGTACTAAAGGTGGAGAAATGATAGCTCCAGTTGTGGCTGCTCCATCCATTTAATCTTCATCATCATTTAGATCAAACTGCACAGGTTAATGCTTTTGCCTTGCCCTGAAGGTCCAATTTATGTTTACATTACAGTTTACTGGTGCAGCCACATTCTCTGCATGCCTTGGGTTAAAATAATCTAACAAATCATCATCGTCAGGATTAGGATGATGCACCGATTCGCTATCATTCTATTGATTAAGTTAAGCTCTAGCCAGAGCGGCTAGTCTTTCAATGTCTTGGGGGTGTGCCACTATACCAATTAACTACAGTTCTAGATGTACTAGTAATAATGATGCACCCGACCTCCATGTACTTGGCATACACAATACTACCCTACACAGAACAAAAACAACAAAAGTAAAATTTAGGTAACTTGACCAAAGGTCAATTAACAAACACAAACTTAATTGGTAAACGTATTCCCCAGCAACAGCGCCAAAATTTGATATGCCCAAATTACACTTCTTTATGAGAGAGTAAGTGGTTGCAGTCAAATATAGACCTTAACTAGGTTGGGTTTCGAATCCCACAAGGAATACTATGTTCACTAAGTATTGTAATTGTTATTAGACTATTGAACAAAGGTTCCTGAATAAGAGAGGTTTTGATTTATAAATTGTATTCTAAGTAATTGTAGCAGAGTTGTTCAAACTAATGATTCTTTTTGCTAGTAATAATTCAATGATATTAAACAAACTAGAGTTATGGTTACCAAGTTGTTTAAATAGTTAAGGTTGTGAATTAGTTTTGAGTTCAACTCAATAACTTCAATTGCAAGAGCAGCTGAATTATATTGTTTACCCATTAGTTTTTCAACCTTAATGGATAGTTTATCCTTTAATTCTCTCAAACTTAAAGAATATATTGATTATTCAAAAAATTTCTCATGTAGGTTAGTCCTTGTTAAGGTATTTTCCATTAATCTAAAGATTTAGGTCTCTAAATTTTATGTAAACCCTTTTTTTCCCAACAAACACTTTTCTATTCAAACAAGTGATTGTCCTTGGGCTCACCTTTCATGTTTGCAGCCAAGAAAATTCATCAGAGTGAAGAAGGGTTTATGCAACATCAATTACCTATAGAAACTCAATTAGAATCACAACCCATATCAATTGTTTACATCAAGGTTCCCATAACCTTAGTTATAGGAGCTTAGCCACTCATCTCCATAGAAGAAGGAGAAATAATACTTGTATTATTCATCAACAAATTCAAAGTTCACTTACAAATATTAGAAGAATTAATTCTTGAATCTTCAATTGCAATGGAATGATTAGATTCACAAATGTAGTTTAATTCACTAATTTCTACATTACAGAGAGATTCAAAGATGGAAAACTAAGATAAAAAATATCCAAGATTTAGAATATCCCTAAATAAAACCTTAGCTAGCTAATTATATGCTCCCAGTTTTAAATGATTTAAAATTTAAACTCAGAAAAAACCGCATCCAAACTGACAGTTAAGCTGACGGCCTGTCAATCCATCGACGATTTGTTATATGGTCCGTCGCTGAGTGCTCAAAGATGTTAGGTTCTCTTTAGTCCTAACAGCCACCTTGGCGGACCATCGAGGGTCTGATGGTCGGTCGCACAGTCCATCGATTATTACTCTGAAACCTTGCATTCTCTTTAAGCCCGACGGCTATGTTGGCTATCCACCACAAACTTGATTGTCCACTACTTGGACCATCACATGGGTCTTCCATCTGGAACCTTCTATTTAGCTCTGACGGTCCTCCTAGCAGTCCGTCGCATGACTGGAGATCCACTATTTGGGACATCATTAACCTTTTTCAGTTGTTTTCCTGAGTTTTCTCCTTCAATTGACTCCTTAACCTGAAATCACTCAAATCCACTATTAAATACAACTTTAGTTGCTTGAAAACTCATAATTTTCCCGAGAAAAAGATGTAAAATGTTTCTTTAAAACCTAGAACATCACCCATCACATGCTTCATCAAGACCTCCAATTATGTTATCATTTTTTCCATACCATACAATTTGGTAGAGGACAATTATTGTTAACATCTAAAATTTTATTGAGGTTAAATCCACAAGGAGTGAAAAGTAGGATTCTAGTCTTATAGGTCTTAACACTTACTAAGAAAACACCCAAATAGTAAATAAAGTAAAAAAGCATGATTTAAATGAGAGGATTTGGTTTGGGGGGAGTGTGTGTCGATAGTAACTCAATTCCACAAACTACACAACAACTATAATTTAACTTTGATATAAGGAGAATCTTGGGATTATGTCTACCTAAGGGAAAATTAGGTAAGGGTATGTGTAGATTTGGTGTACATACTAGTTCTTAACAATATGGTAGGCTAGGTCTAGGTTCCTTGAGGATAGCTTGTCAACAAAACCCCAAGAATTTCACCTATTGAACCTTTTGGATACCTAACAAGTGTTTTAATTATATTCACCTAATACCTCAATAGAGTATCCCTATTTCTAAGAAAATACCAAAGATTTAGTCAACTTCATACTCACTCTTATGTCAAAGATAGTGAGAGTTAGTAAACTAAACCCATTAATTATCAAATATTATCTTGGTTCTTATATCCCTCTTTTAAGGATAATATAGGTTCCAAAAGTTTACCCAAACCCCTCTTTCAAGGATGGTTTAAGCTTTCAATTCTTTAGGGTTTTCACCCATAATCCATTTTGAGTATTTGGGGCTTTCACCCATAAATCCCAGCCAATTTGATCAAGCAATAGTATAACTCATTATCAACTAACTAGCATATGTACAAATACATCACAACCCACAACTAATTGCACCTTAGTTCACCATAATCCCAAGATTACAAGATTTAGCTACTCATGAAGAAAAAAAAAACATATATTAAAAGGATTATTCAAGGCATCTATTCTTCAAAAATACCAATATCTAAATCTCCAAATCAAATTACAATTATTGCCCAATTTAGGGTTTTAACTTTAAATTCAAAGTATTACTAGTCTTTAGAATACCCAAAATGGGTAAGGGTTTTAAGCTTTTAATGTGTTTGGGGTCAATTGCTGAAAACTACAAAACTGCCCATGGGCCAAATCTCGCGTTACTGCAATTGTACTAGATTTGTTGCAATCACGACTACCGTGACCGCAGGTAGATCCATAAAATTGCAGTTGATGACTTTATTAATTGGTCGTGATTGTGGCCCTCAGACCGCAATCATGTTAGCTGAGGGTTATTTCTGCTCCAAGTCTTCCAGTTGTACTTGTTTTTTCTCTTTTGATCCTTTTTTAGCTCAAGTACACATCTTTCCATCTCATAACATGTATGCCTGTAAAATATGGATATTAGTGCATTTAATCATACATATGTGTCATTTATACATTTAAATTATGGCAATGTGCACGAATGTTAAGTGAAAATGAGTGGTAAATTCACCACTCATTAGTTTATCAGGCTATGGAAAAGGTAAAAGTAGCCTGGGATAGGCTTAAGGGTGCTCAAAGTCACCAAAAGTCCTATGCAGATATAAGACGTAGGGACTTGGAGTTTGAGGTTGGAGATAGGGTATTCCTAAAGGTGTCTCCCATGAAGTAAGTAATGAGGTTTGAAAAAGGAGAAGCTCGGTCCCTTGTATATCGGTGCTTATGTGGTTTTAAAGAGTGTTGGTAATGTTGCATATGAATTGGAGTTTCCTTCTAATTTGAGCTCCATTCCTTTGGTATTCCATATCTATATGTTGAGAAAGTGTATCGGTGATCCTTCATCAATTATTTCTTTGGAAGGATTTGGTATCTCTGATTCTTTATCTTATGAAGAAATCTCGGTTGACATCTTGGATTGGCAGGTTTGCTGGTTGCTTTGCTGGTTGCAGACCAAGGATGTAGCTTCAATTAAGGTGCTATGGCCGAACCACAAGGTGGAAGAAGCTGCTTGGGAAGCAAAAGAGTATATGAAGTCCAAGTATCCATATTCGTTTTATACTCTGGATATTTATGCAAAAGATATGTGTTCTTGATCATATCTTTATTTTTTAAATTGGTTAAAAGAAGGTTTTCCTTGCATCTTTGTTTTATAACTTAGTTAAAGGTTGGAATGATATATTTTGGGGTGTAATACATGCTTACACTACCTTGTCTATCATTTGGGGATGAAAGATCCTAGTGGGAAAGACTGAAACACCCCAGGTTTTGACCCTTAGAAAATTTCCTAACTTTTTACTTTTAGACATCATACGACTTGGGATACTTCTCGTATGGTAGGGTACGGGTCAGGTGACCCTATCGTATATTGTCCAATGGTTGGTGGTGTTGGGTGGTTGAGTTTCTTGAATGGGTACGACCAGGTGGGTATGAGTTGTATGGTTGGTGATGGGTCATTGGTTTGGGTTTTCTTTCACTTAATATGAAACTTAGAAACTTAACTTGGATCTGAGTATGAGTGGTTCACTAGGAGTTATGAGGATAGGGTATGAGTCATATAGCCTAACTCATATGTTGGACAATGTTGGGGTCCAAGGGAAGGCCTATGGTACGAATAGTGGGTACCACTCATATGGTAGGGTATGATTGGTATGGGAAGTCATACCATTCTGCCAGAATTTTAAGCAGTTTAAGTAGGGGTAATTTGGACATTTCTCCTCTTAATCTCTTCAGGCCCCATGACTTATAACACTCTTGGGACACTATTTAACCTATTTGCAATAACTCAAACTCTCTTAAATCACTCTCAAATTCTCACAAGGCCCATGGTTCAAGGAAGGATAGGGTTTCATCAATAGGATCAATTTGGGGCTTACAAGGGTGATTTCACTCTGCCATATTTGGAATCTAAGGCATGTTACTCCTCCGTCATTGTTAGTTGTAGCTAAAGGAATGTTTTATGAATTATTTCATGGCATAATTATTGTATGGTTTTGGGTTTTCAAATATATATTGGGGGTTTTGGTTATAAATGCTTGGTTATGGTTTTACCATGTTTTAA